>NW_006409821.1:11199-13634 GCF_000296735.1 Chrysochloris asiatica | reverse complement strand
TTCCATACTTTGGAAATGTTGTCAGGAGGGACTAGTCCCAGGAGAATAGTGAAAAAACAACGAAAAAGACCCTCAGTGAAATGGATTGACATAGAAGCAGCAACAATGGGCTTAAACAATTGCACAGGACCAAACAGTACTTTGTTCTGCTGTGTACTGGGTGCTATGAGTCAAAACTGACATGACATCACTTAACAGAAACAACAGTTAGTAAATGCTCTGGTGGCACAGTGCTTAAGCGCTTGCTGCTAACCTAAAGTGAATTGTTCAAACCTACAAACTGCTCAGTGAGACAAAGATAATATACAGCCGTGGAAACTCTATGGGGCAGTTCTATCTTATTTAATAGACTTATTCTGAGTCAGAATCAATTTTACAGCCACAGTTTTTGTTTTGTTTTTTTAAACAAGTACTAGGCTCACTATGGAGTCCTGGTATAGCTGTGGATTAATGTGCTGGACTGTAAAGTCGGTTTGAGCCACAAGGTTGGTGGTTGAAGCTCACCAGTTACTCCTAGGAAATACTATACAGGGTTGCTATGAGTTGGAACTGACTCGATGGAACTTAACAATAATAACAGGGTCACTATGAGTCTTGGTGTGGCTGCTATAGTGTTGGGAGCAGCTGAGCTGAAGGTCCCTGACTTGGGGGTAGTTTAACCGAAGGATTGCAACTGAACAGTTTTGGTCCAGAAACTCAGGCTGCTTCCAAGTCAAGCCCCACCCCTGAGGAGTTTGCAGGGCTGCCTCAGGGGACAGGGAACTTGCAAGGGCTTTCCTTGTATTTAGCTATGTACTTTGGCTCAGCCCGTGCAACATTCTAGCTGCCCTAATCAGTATTCCAGCTAGCTACCACAAGTTACAGTTTTTCTGATAAAGTTCCGCTTACTGCAGGCTCCTTAAGTTCAAGATTCTACTCCTTACCCTCCCTCAAGCACCTCCCCTTGAGCTGTGTATATAAAAAACTTGCTTCCTTGGTCTGTGCCGTAGTATCTCCAACAGAGTGCTGCATCCCTCCTTGTCCCAATTTATTTTAATTGTGTCTTGTGTCTTTCTTTTATTTCTCATCTCCCGTCGCCCCTGCTTGGGTTTAATCTCTCTGTATGGGTCGCAGAGAATAGACGATTGTCAGACGTGGCAGTTGGCCCCAACATTATAGGATAAGCACTGGACTACAAGGCCATTTGAATCGCAAGGTCAGCAGTTCAAACTCACCAACCACTCCTCAGAAAACCCTACATATGGTCCCTATGAGTTGGAACCAACTCCATGGCACTTAACAAGAGTCACTATATGGAGTGCTGGTATTAGCACTATAGGATGCTAACTGCAAGATTGGCAATTCAAACCTACCAGCTGCTCCTGTTGTTGTTAAGTGCTGTCTAGTCAGTTCCAACTCATAGTAAGCCTGATTCTGAGGAGCAGCCGGTGAGTTTGAACAACTGACCTTTTTGTTCAAACTGACCTTCTGGTCTAGTGCTTAACCATGCCACACTAGCTTCTCATTGGAAACCTTATATAGCGTCATCAAAAACTGGAACTGACTTGATGAAACTTTTCAACAAGAACAAGGCTCACTATGAATTGAATTGACTTGATGGTAGGGGATTTGATTTGGTTTGGGGTATTACTAGGGAAACTGTGATTACAAAAATAAATAAGAACAGTTCCCACTCTCAAGACATTCACACAACAGTTTTGGAACCATTTTGCAATGACATATCTGAGAAGTATTTAATTAAGGTCTAGATTTATTAATATCCCAATAATGGCAAGGTTTGGAGTCCTGATGTGGCACTGTAAGATAAATACTCAATCACAGGGTTGCTTAGAACTGTAAGGTCAACGGTTCAAATCACCAGCCTCTCCTCTAAAACCCTATACAGGGTCACTATGAGTCAGAGCCAACTCCATGGCACTTAACAACAACAATGGCAAATTTTATGGAAGCAGTTAGGAAAATGCTAAGAAAACAAAAAACAACCCTCACATTTTTATGTAAATGCAGAAATTTACTTATTTATTTAAACTTATAATTGTGAATTGAGTAAAGATTTGCACTCAACAAGTCATACAATCTGGTTGCAATCCACTCCATGTACCATCAGTTAACAGTATTTACCTCTAATTTGTTTAACTCTTACACCCTTCCTACGTCTCATGCCAGTCTACCTCTTGTTGTATATTGCCTACCCATCACCCCTGTCCTTCTAGCCCATGAATAATTCCCTCCCTGTCCCTCCCTACCCCCACTGCTATAACCATCACAGAATGTTTCAACTATCAAGAAAACCTTTTCTTAACTTTTTATAAATGTGACCTCATGCAAAATTTGTCCCTTTGTGATTGACTAACTTCACTCAACATAATGTCCTCCAAGGAGCATAGTGGTTCCATATGATAAGGTTAAGTACTGGACTGTGAACCACAAGATCC
>NW_006409821.1:9350-9915 GCF_000296735.1 Chrysochloris asiatica | reverse complement strand
TGACCTACACCTATGGATGCAGTAGCTCAAACAAGGGAACAAATCCTTACAGCAAGGATCATTCCCACTCCCTCCATACACAGGGTAGACAGGGATGGGCAATTTGGACATTGGCTACCCAAAATGGGGGACTTCAAAGGCAAGAAGTGACTGGCTTATAAGCTTTCAAGAGGGAACCTAGATTCAGAGGGCATGAAGGAAGGTAGAATTCCCACTGACTAGTATACAATCCGTCTAGGCAGGGCTGATGAAATGCGCATTCATCTCTTGTGATATAATAGTGAATAATTGTTATCAGGACTGCTTGTGAGGGTTGGAAATGTAAAGGTAGACATTTTGTAGCAAAGAGGGTAACAATTAACTTTTCAGCCTAGGAGTGGAGGTCCTTGGGACCATCAAGGGAGAAGAGCAGAGAGTGGGACCCTACCCAGAGAAGCAGTGATGCTTGAGATGGAGGCAGAGATGATGATGTGGAGAGATGGAGCAGTTGGGGACTTTCGACACAGAGAGGGAGAGGGGCTGTGTGCTGATGACCAGGGAGCAGGCTTGTAGTGTATACCCTTTG
>NW_006409821.1:5354-6930 GCF_000296735.1 Chrysochloris asiatica | reverse complement strand
CAGAATCTTTTCTTTGGTGAAGTGTCTTTTCATATCCTCTTTTCATTTTTAATGGTTTACTTGTCTTCTTCTTGCTGAGGCACTGAAATATTCTATAAATTTTAGAGAGTAGTCCTTTGTCTGATATGTCATTGCCCTAAATTTTTCCTCCAGTCTGTGGGTTCTCTTTTCACTCTTTTAGTGAAATCATTTTATGCACATAAGTGTCTAATTTTTAAGAGGTACCAGTCATCTATTTTGCCTTTTTGTTTGTGTGTTTTCAGTTATGTTTGATAGTATACTTATGCCATGTATCAAAGCCCCTAAGTTTGTCCCTAATTTTTCATTCTCAGATTTACATTTAGGTCTTTATTTCCTGTTGAGTTCATTTTTGTATGTGCTATGAAATATGGTCTTGTTTCATTTTTCAGAAAATGGTGTTCTAATTTTTCCAGCACCAGTTGTAGAAGAGATGATCTCCTCCCCATTTAATGCATTTTGGGCCTTTGTCAAAGATCAACTGACCATTGTTGTTAGGTGCCTTTAAGTAGGTTACAACTCATAATTACACACTGCCTGGTCCTGCCCCATCCTCACAGCTCTTGGTAAGCTTGAGCCCACTGCTGTTGCCATCATGCTAATCCAGCTCCTTGGGGGATCTTCTTTGAGGTTATACTGTAATTTAATAATTTTTCCCCCTATTTAAACAGTCTGTTTTCTTCTTGAAAACAACTTGGCTTACTCGCCATTCAGGAGTTCTGTATCTACACTCCTCCCTCTTTTTACTTTGTGTTGTTGTTATTAAGTGCTGTCAAGTTGGTTTTGACTCACACAAAAAAAGCGTTTCTGAGGAGTGGCTGGTGAGTTTGAACCACCAGCCTTGTGGTTCAAACTGACCTTGTGATCCAGTACTTATCCTATAGTGCCACCCCTGGACTCCTTTTACTTTGTGGTTGAATTCTTTATAAATTGATATTGCTGGTTCCCTATATTCAGTCTTGTAGGCTTGTTTATCTTTAAACGCTTCTGTATCTAGATTGAATTCTGCATGATATTGTCATGTATGTTTATCTCAGGTTGTTGTCTGCTGTTGTTGGTTCTCAGTCCAAAGAACATCCTTTAGTAGTTTTTGTAAGACTGGTCTTATTACTAAAAATTCCTTTAATTTCCGTTTATCTGAAAATGTCTGAATTTCTTTATATTTATTTTTGGCTATATAATTCTTGGTTGACAACTTTTTTCTTTCAGTGTTTTGTATATACCATCCCATTGCCTTCTTTCCTGCATGGTTTCTGCTGAGAAGTCAGAGCTTAGATTTGTTGGTTCACCATTTTTTTTTTTTTTTTAAGTTTTTATTGTGAACTGATAGTTTACATGGGAGAACATTGGCTTTACACAATAGTTTCATTGCAATGATTACAATCTCCGCCGTGCATTATCATTCAACAGTATTTGCTTCCATTCCTTCTGTTTTGTTTTTGTTCTTTTTCAGGGGGAAGGGGGAAGTACACAAAAGCACTCAGGAATATATAATCATTTAAACAATCAAAGGGCACATTCTGCAAGTCTGCCTCCTGGCCACCAGCACCCAGTCCCT
>NW_006409821.1:2419-3819 GCF_000296735.1 Chrysochloris asiatica | reverse complement strand
CTTATGCTGTCTAAAGAAGGTATTTGAAATAAACAAATCATTTGTCTTGCAGAAATCTATCATTCGTTCTCCAGCATCATTTCTATCACCAAGTCCAAATGAGTGTTGAGTCTCATAGATTACTGAGAGCAGATAACTCCACCTCTAGTCAACATTTTTTGGATATGCCAAAAGAAACACAGGCTGTTGGTTTGAATGCAGTAAACCTTTATATGGAGTACCAGGGGCTTCAGTAAAAACCCTGATCCCCACCCAGAATCTTTCCAGTCAGGAAATTTCCATTTGAAAAGACATGCAGACCCACCCAGAACTGTTGGGAGAGCAGGAAATTTGCATTTGAAGAAAGGATTGGTAGGGGGATAAAAGCCTGTTTTAGAATTCAAGCAAGTGGATTCATCAAGGCAAGAAGTCAGTGCCTATTGTTACAGTGAATGAGCAGACTGGAGTACAGTAGCCAAACCCAAGGTCCTTTAAAGGTTTTACTATGCTGATACCTTATAAAGCTCAGAGCAAGGGAATAATATTCTCTCCTTTAACTTTTATTTTATTTTAACTTTTGTTGTGAATTGAGTGAAGGTTTACAGACAAGATCATCAGTTTTACATTCAACAATTAATACATTTTGTTTCATCTCAATGATTACAATCCTCTCCATGTAAAAACAGTCATCCCACTTCCTCCCTGTGGTTCCTATTTCCAGTCCACCAACCCTCCTATCCCTTCTCATCTTTGTCCTTAGGTACATGTTGCCCCTTTGATTTTGAATGATTGACAGTTCCATCATTCACAGTGAGCATACCTTACTAATGTTGTCGGTCCCCCTAGATGCCTATCTACTGCTTGGCTGAAAGTTGGGCCACACAGGTGAGTTCTTTCCAGACCTGAAGGGTGGTTAAGGGCCACAGTTTCAGGTTTCCTTCTCCTTCCTTTATCTTTTATTAAATGTCAGAAAGGGTGAATAGGAGATGACTTATGGAGGAACTAACTAGATCAAATGGACACCTGTAGCACACCTGAGGCAGATTACTCAATAAGCAAGGTAAACATGGCTTTACATGTGCTACTTTACTAATCTGTAGTGAACAGTGTCAGATTTCTTTGTCACCTCAAGGATTCTATTTCTAGATATGGCAGGCATCTATGTCTCTGCCAACCCTATGGTATTTTCTTATAGAATCAAAAAGCCTCTCAAATTTGCAATGCCTGACAATAAATAAGCAAGGTGTTGTTCAGTGTCATCCAGTTAATTCAGGCTCATAACAACAATGAATAGGGTTTCTGAGTAGCAGTAGGTCAGTTTGAACCACTGACTGACCTTGTAGCCACACCAGCACTTCTATAATCAAGGTAAGCACAGATTTATTTTGCTTACCTACTAATTGATAAGAGAACAGTTGCCC
>NW_006409821.1:0-1154 GCF_000296735.1 Chrysochloris asiatica | reverse complement strand
CCTTAAAAATTTGAACTAGCCAACCGGGTAAGGGAAAAGATTGTGCAGTCAAAACCCTAGCCAATGGGGTGAGACACAGCCTTGAGACTCACATCAGGGATTAAAAACCTGAGTGGACTGCTCAGTCGGTGTGCACTGCTGGCCTGTTCCTGTATGTATGGCTATGCACATGCACCCTCTTGCAGGAGTAAATTTTGCTTTGACAAGGTAATTTAGTCTCACCAAGTGTCTTTTCTGTGACATCGGGATTCATTTCTAATACATTGCACTAGGTAAATCTGCTGCACAGACCTCTTTAAAGTATTCAAGAACAAAGATGCCAGTTGAGGACTAAGGTGCACCTGACCCAAGCCACGATAATTTCAATAATATCAAATGTATGTAAAAGTTGGTAGACCTTATAAGAGTTGAAGCATTGAGTTATGGTGTTGGAGAAGAATATTGTTAAGTACCATGATCTACCAGAAAAACAAACAAATGTATGTTGGAAGAAGTGCAGCCAGAGTGCTCCTTGGAGGCCAGGATGACCAGCCTTTGTCTCCCATACTTCAGACATATTGTCAGGAAGGACCAGTCCCTGGAGAAGGATATCATGTTTGGTAAGGTGGAGGGTCAGTGAAACAGAGGAAGACGAGATGGATTGGCATAGTAGTAGCTACAGTAGGCTCAAACATAGTAACAATTGTGAGGTTGGCACAGGACCGGGCAGTGTTTCCTTCTGTTGTGCATAAGGTGGGTACGAGTCATTACCAACTCAATGACACCTAATAAAACAAATGACTAGAAGAGCCCTGGATTGGCTCTTTACAGGTATGAGAGAATATTCCAAATCTTAAAAATACGATTTCCATAAAACAAACGGTTCAAAACCTAATGCCTTATAACATCTACAAATCAAAGTGTGAACTTCACATTTTTTCAAAGCACTTTTGTGTCAAGCTTGTTAAAAATTATTTTTGTGCGTATGGTATAAAGTTTTGCAAACCAAACACCATGTTCATTGTGCCACTTCTTTTAGGGGAGCACATTATCTTTTTTTCCCATTCTCTCCAAAGTGGACATAATGACTACAGGAAGGGAGTAGTTGTTGAGAAAATGTGTAGAGCAGAATGTCTATACATAAAATGTGCTCAATAAATATTGTTGTTGTTGTT
>NW_006409820.1:23284-23846 GCF_000296735.1 Chrysochloris asiatica | reverse complement strand
CATGACAAGCTATGGACAATGTGAAGTACGAGTATTCCAGAACACTTAATTGTGCCTATGAAGAACCTGTACATAGACTAAAAAGCAGTTGTTCATACAGAACAAGGAAGCAATGAATAGTTAAAAATTAGGGAAGGTGTGCACCATGGTTGTATTCTTTCACCATACTTATTCAATCTGTATACTGAGCACCTAATCTGAGAAGCTTCATTATATGAAGAAAAACGTGGCATCAGGATTGGAGGAAGACTCATTAACAACCTGCAATATGCAGATGATACAACCTTGCTCACTGAAAGTGAAGAGAACTTGAGTTACTTACTGATGAAAATCAAAGACCACAGCCTTTGGTATGGGTTGCACCTCAATGTAAAGAAAACAAAAATCCTCACTGGACCAAAAAACAACATCCATGTAAATGAAGCAAAGACTGAAGTTCTCAATGACTCCATCTTGCTCAGATCAACCATCAACACTTATGGAAGCAGCAGCTAAAAAATCAACCAATGTTATTGCATTAGGCAAATGTGCTGCACAAGACCTCTTTAAAGTATTCAAGAGC
>NW_006409820.1:18486-19694 GCF_000296735.1 Chrysochloris asiatica | reverse complement strand
TATAATAATTGACTTTGTCTACTTGAATTGCCCTTTGAGCTTATTATTTGGTGGTGGCTGTGTGCCGTGGAGTCAGAACCGACTCATAGTGACCCTGTACAGGGTTTCCGTGGCTGTAAAGCTTTACAGGAGCAGAAAGACTCATCTTTGTCCTGTGGAACAGCTGGTAGTTTCGAACTGCTGACCTTAAGGTTCACAGCTCAATTCATAACCACTATGCTACCAGAGCTCCTTGAGCTTATTATTTAGTTCTGCACAAAATGAAGCTCTGTCAGAACTGGAAAGCAATATGCAAAACATTGAAACAAAAGAGTTTTACCTCATGCCATATACAAAAACAATCTCCGCATGGATTAAAGATCTAAATGCGAACCCTAGAACTATAAAGGTCATTGGTGTAAAAATAGGGAAAAATTTGAGGACTCTAGTACAGGGTACACACAGTCTACCAAACATTGTGAAAACTGCACGAACAGAAGAAGACAAAATATATGATTGGGGCATACTAAAAATTAAAAACTTAAGTGCATCAAAAGACTTCAACAAAAGAGTAAAAAGGGAGCCCACCGAATGGGACAAAGTCTTTTGCAACCACGCATCAGACAAGGTACAAATTTACAAAATATATAGGAAACTACAACACCTATACAAGAAAAAGACAAATAACTCAAATAAAAAATGGGCACAGGACATGAACTGACACTTCAACACGGAGGAGATGCAGGCAACCAACAAACATGAAGAAATGTTCATGATCACTAGCCATTGTTGATGTTGTTGTTAGGTGCCATTGAGTCAATACCGACCCATAGCGACCCTATGCACAGCAGAATGAAACACTGCCTGATCCTGGGCCAACCTCACTACTTTTGCCATCGATGCGCCACTTGGTCAATCCATCTTATTGGGGGTCTTTCTCTTTTTCTCTGACCCTCTACCTTACCAAACTTGATATCCTTCTCCAGTGACTGCTCCCTCCTGACAATATGTCCAAAGTATGAGAGACAAAGTTTGGCCATCTTGGCCTCCAAGGAGTTCTCTGGTTGCACTTCTTGTAAAACAGATCAATTGATTCCTTTGGCAGCCTGTGGCACATTCAATGTTCTCCTCCAACACCATAACTCAAAAGCGTCAATTCTTCCACAGTCTTCCTTATTCACTGTCCAGCTTTCTCATGCATATGAGGTTATTGAAAACACCATGGCTTG
>NW_006409820.1:16089-17972 GCF_000296735.1 Chrysochloris asiatica | reverse complement strand
TCAGTGTTCCCATGTTCTGTTCAAACAACTGCTGCTTCTTGGCTTGCAGTGTATGTCCTTTGGTTGGTTGAGTGGTTATATATTTCTGAGTGCTTTGGTGTATGCACCCGCCCCCCCCCCACAAAAACAACAATAAACAGAGTGAATGTAAGCAAAAGCTGTTGAATGATGATGTATAGAGGGGATTAGTCATTGTAGTAAAATGAAATATGATAGGATGAATGTAAATCTGATGTTCTCCCATATAAACTATCACTCAATTCACAATAAAAACTTAAAAAAAAAAAAAGAAGCACCAACCATTTCTCCCACAGTCCTCTCTACTCAAACAAAGGGTTTGATAATCCATTGTAATGGCCACACAAAACTCACACACCATATTCATATGGGACTTATTACAGAAGTTAACAGGTTACAATTCATGGTCAGAAATGCTCAGGGCACAGTAGTTCTAGTCATCTGCTGATAAATGTCCATAAGACACACCAGGCTACCATAAGTCTCAGCCTAAAGACACTTGGCTCTAGGCCCTGGATCAGCAAACCTAGTTCACCAACTAAGTCAGTCTCCTTCCCAAAGTAGTTCAGCTTTACTTACTCTGTGGGCTGTCCAGTCCACTGCTCTGTCTTGTGCTCTGGTTCCGAGTTCTGGGTTCTGCTGCTGTTGTTCCTCTGCCACTTCTATGGTGTTTCAGCTTTCTATCCCTAAATCTAGGAGGTTCAAAATGCAAGGATTTCTGGGGCCAAATAAACGCTCTGCTCTGGTTCTTCTCTGATGGTAGTAAAACTCCCCCCTCCTATATCTAAGATGGTTCATTTTAAACCCATGCTAGAGTTGCAAATGTTCACAATTACAATTAATTCTGCTATCATCAACAGCTGAATCACATCATCCTATCAGTATCACCTCCCACATTCTCTTACTATGACCCAGCTGGGCAGAAACCTTGTTTGGTGGGAATTAAAGACTATGGCTAAAAGAATCATCAGATATGTCACTATACCACAAGCTCTTTTACTTCTTCATTTCTTCCATTTGTGTTAATATTTCTATGCTGGAGAACAGGTTTCAGTCTCTTATGACATCCATTTTGGTCATTTCTTTCTTTCCTATCTTTTTAATGAACTTTTGCTTTATTCCTGTATGACATTCTTGATGTCGTCCCACAGCTCTTTTTGTGTTTGGTCATTAGTGTTTAATGCAACAAATCTGTTCTTGAGATGCTATCTAAATTCAGGTGGGATGTATTCAAGGTCAAATTTTGGCATTCGTGGACTTCTTTTAATCTTCTTACACTTCAGCCTGAATTTACATAACAGCAATTGATGGTCTGTTCCACAGTCTGCCTCTGTCCTTGTTTTGGATGGTGATATGGAACTTTTCCCTGTCTCTTCCAACAGATTTATCAATTTGATTTCTATGCTTTCTGTCTAGTGAGGTCCATGTGTACAGTTGTCTTTTATGTTGTTTAAAAAAGTATTTGCAATGAATAATTGGTCTTGCAAAATTCTACTATACTTCTCCAGCATCATTTCTATCACCAAAGCCATATTTTCCAACTATTTTGATCCTAGACTTCGCAATCCTATCTCCAGTAATTATCGATGCATCTTCATTTCATGTTTGACCAATTTCATTCTGAAGAAGTTGGTAGAACTCTTCAGTATCATCATCACTAGTAGTAATGGTTGGTGTGTAAATGTGAACAATAGTGGTATTAATGATCTTTGTAGCCGTGTGAATATTATCCTATCACAGACAGTGTTGTTGAAGATAGATCTTGAATTTTTTTTTTTTTCTGATGTTGATGAATGTGATGCCATTCCTCTTCCATTTGACAATCCCAGCATAGTAAGCCATAAGATAGACTCAAAATGTCTAAC
>NW_006409820.1:10084-11849 GCF_000296735.1 Chrysochloris asiatica | reverse complement strand
TTTTTTTTTTAAAGAACCATATTGAAACCTCTCCTAGATATAAAACTCAACTAAAAGTTTGATATATCAGAAAAAGAAGTGCCAAAGAGCTAAAAATATTTCAAAGCATTGAAACATGCCATGATAACTTTGTAACTTAATATAATTCTAAAAGATGGGGACAATATCTAATATGACAATTGTCTGAAATAAGAGGTCACAGCAATCTACCTAAGGCTATGTGTTCTATTATACTTTATTTATTTGTGTTGATAGGGATAATAGTATTTGTATTCAAATCATTCAAGATAACATATTGAAAATACATTTATATAGCTATGTCTGTCACTTTACTGTGGATTATCTAATGAACAAGGGCGTTCCAGTCTTATTAT
Organism: Chrysochloris asiatica; assembly: GCF_000296735.1. Taxonomy (NCBI): domain Eukaryota; kingdom Metazoa; phylum Chordata; class Mammalia; order Afrosoricida; family Chrysochloridae; genus Chrysochloris; species Chrysochloris asiatica. The sequence continues at coordinate 11,475 of NW_006409820.1, read as the reverse complement.
TAGCATGCAGAACTGGCATTTTGTGTACAAAGGAACTGTCAATAAAGGAAAGGGAGCTCCCAGAAGCTATCCACTCTACTAATCAGCTCATTTAGTACTGACCCATGGATTAAAAAAGACCCAACATGGAAAAAAAAAAATTCTATGTTTTATTCTAGAAGTTTAATATTTGCGCTCTTATATTTAGATCTAGCATTCATTTGAAACTAATTTTTTATATATTATGTAAAGTAAGATTGATCAGTTGGTTGATTGAGTCAATTATTGATTTATTCACTTATTGTGTATAACTAATCAATTATGCCTGCAATATTTGTTCAATATTTGTTCAAAAACTATCCTTTTCCCTTTGAATTATCTTGACACTTTTGTTACAAATTAGTTGACCATATATGTGTGCCTATTTCTGATTTCACCAGTTACTAATTATTATAGTAATCAGTAAATGTAAGTTATTGTTTGCTCTACATTTTAAAAATTGTGTTAATTATTTTCAGTCCTTTGCATTTCCACATAATTTGAAATCAGTTAGCTAATTTTAACAAATAAATCTACTGATCATTCTGAAGGATGTGATCAGTTCTGGAAGATCATTTATGGAGGTCAGTTTAGGTCGACATCTTAACAACTTTGTGTTTTCCAAACAACAAATACAATATGCATTTCTATTTATTATTATTGTTGTTAAGCACCGTTGAGTCGATTCCTACCCATAGCAACCCTGTATAGGGTTTCTGAGGAGCAGCTGGTGAGCTTGACCCACTAACCTTGCAGTCAAATGGCTTTGCAGTCTGGTGCATTAACCCACAATGCCACACTAGGACTCCATTTCTATATATTAGTCTTCGTTAATTTGTTTTAGATATCACTAATACTATGCAAATAATAGATTATTTGCATATACTTGGTTAAATTTACCCTCCTATATTAATATCTTGGAGTCCTGGTGTGGCACTGTGTGTTAATGTGCCAGACTGCAAAGCCATTTGAACTGCAAGGTCGTCAGCTCAAGTTCACCAGCTGCTCCTTGGGAACCATATACAGGTTCGCTATGAGTTGGAATCAACTCGACGATACCAACAACAACATTAATATCTTAGAGTCCTGGTATGGTACCATAGCATAAGCACTCGACTTCAAGGTTGGTTTGAACCACAAAGTTGGTGGTTCAAACTCATCAGCCACCTGTGAAATTTAGAATATAAATTATTTGTTTACAAAGTAAAATGGTGGACCCAGCACATGGTAGATATTTCCATTATTGTTATTAAGCACAGTCAAATTAGTTTCTGACTAATAGAGGGTCATTATCCTCTATAAGGGTTCTGGGGAGCAGCTGGTAGGCTTGAACCTTGTGGATAGCAATCCAGTGCTTATCCTATAGTGCCATA
>NW_006409820.1:6621-8284 GCF_000296735.1 Chrysochloris asiatica | reverse complement strand
CCTCACTTTCTCAAAAGATTTCAATTTTTATTCCATTAATTCCTGGTCCCGTCTTCTTTGCCAATTCCTTCAATGCACCTTGAACTTCCTCCTTCAGTATCATTGGCTCTTGATCATATGCTAACTCTTGAAATGGTTGAACCCATTAGGCATGTCAATCTGTCTGTTAGGCATGGCAAGTCCATTCCCTCAGCTTTGTATAATGGTCCCTTCCCCTTCATACACCTTAACAACAGGTTCCCACTTCAGAACCTAGGTGGCATACATCTGACTCTGAACCCTAGGAGTCTGTGGCTCCACCTTTCAAGATTCAGGAGATCCTGGACTCTCCCTTTGAAACTGAGATGGCTCTGCTTTCTCTGCTCCTTCCCTCAGTTTTGCTAAACTCCAAGCTGAACTAGAGTGGCCATGTTCTTTTCTAGGAGAGTAATAGTATAGCTCCTTTGGTCTGTTTATTGCTGGGAGAATTCCATGAGGCAGACAGTGTTTCCTTTCCAATTCTTTCTGCGTCCCCTTCAGTCTAAGCTGATGGGTTTTCCACTGTGTTAGTTGACTAGCTTCATCAGTCACAGGCCTATGGATTTCTTTATTCACTTTAACAAAAGAATGTGTAACCACATCTTTGGTGAACATTCTAGGACACGTGTCTTTAGTTTGTATAATAAAAATTTTCCAAATCTTTAAGTTCTGCTTTATTTTGCACAGTTCATTTTTAAGTCCATCTCTTTATTCTCACATTTTAATATAAGTGACAAAAGAGAAACCACTTTGTTTTTAAAGATCTTAAATCCATTTAAAATCTTACTTAGCATATTATCAGCCAGATCTCCAAGTTTAACACTTACAGGTTCTACCTTCCATCAAATATTTAAGCACAATTCAGGCAAGTTCTTTACAACCTCTTCTATTGTCTAATCACAGGATCATCATTGTCTTCTAAAGCCTCACCAGAGCACATTTAATTTCCACATTTCTAGCAATATTTTGTTGTTGGCACCATATGTAGTCTCCAGAGACTTTCTCTATAGCTCGACTCACTTCCTTCTGAACTCTCACTAGAATCACTTTACTGTTGTTGTTGTTAAGTGCTTTTGAGTCAGTTCCAACTAATTGCAACCCTGTATAGGGTTTCTGAAGACTGGCTGGTGGGTTTAAACCACAGACCTTGTGGTTAGCTATCAAGTGCCTAATTTACTAGTGAATCAATTTGGGCCTAGCATTTTATTGTGGGAAGGTTTTAAACCATAAATTTCATTTTATTCTAGTTATAGGACTATATTCATAGTCTTTCCTTATGATCCTTTTAATTTCTGTGGGGTCTGTAGTGATTCTTCCTCTTATATTCCTGATATCCTCTCTTTTTGTTTTCATTCTACTAGTTGCTTATTAATTTTATCAATTATTTTGATGAATCATATTGTGATATCATTGATTTTCTCCATGGTTTCTCTGTTTTATATTTCATTGATTTTTTTTTTCTTACCTTTATTTTTAAAAAATATTTTAATCATTACTTTGGGTTTAACCCTTTCAGGGCCTGTGAAGCATATGGTGGTGGTGGTGGTGTGTCGTGTAGTTGTTTCTGACCCATAGTGACCCTGTACAGGGTTTCCAAGGCTGTAAATCTTTACGGGACCAGAAAGCCTCCTCTTTCTCCCACAGA
>NW_006409820.1:4057-5676 GCF_000296735.1 Chrysochloris asiatica | reverse complement strand
ATACATTTTCCTTTGAATTCTGCTTTCAAATGTAGTTCACATATTTTTGTATGTTTTTGTGCTTGTGACTAATTCACTGTTTCTCATTTTCACAACAACTCTTCTTTGACATACTTTGGGTAATGAAAACTTGAACCTATAAATATTTCACGTTGGCCAACTAGAACAATGTTAGGCTTTGTTGGTATTGAAGGAACAGTAGATGTCATTACATAGTAGAGAAAAAGTACTTTTTCTCTGATTTGTGTAATTTTTATTTTCTCCCCATAGCAACCAGCAAAGAAGAGAAGCCAACTCTACTCCATCATTAGTGAGTTTCTTCAACATTTCAATGGTAAGCATCTAGTAGAATTACTCCAGACTTCCAACACTAAATAGAGGCTGCTTCCTGTAGCTCAGTCTCCAATGAACATCATCCCAGGGCACTTCCCCCAGTGTACTTCAGTAGATCAACTCTTCTCATTGGAACCACACAACAAATTTCTTGATCAGGAAATAAGTTGTTCCTCAGGATCAGTTTTGGCCAGATAGCATTATTCAGAAAACTTTTTGGCCACTCTGCAGTTTCTATGAACTATCTTCAGTATGCTCACATGCTATAGGTCTTCTCAGACACACATTAGGATCTTGCTACTAACCATATCTAGCAAATTTGTTTGTAACAGGAATGCAGTAATTTCCTGAAGAAGTCACACTCCCATGAGGTCTGAAACTCTCATTCTAAGCTCCTTCTTATGTATTCTTCCTCAATCATAAGGATAAGAGTTTTTTCTTGCCTTTTCTGTTTCTGCATTCCATGGTGTCCTATTTTACACTTTTTACTAGGTAATAACCTTTATCTGGTTAATAATTCTTTATATTAAGTTCTCTCTCTTCAATTTATTGCTGTAGTTTCTGTCTACTGTCTATATTCCAATATACTTGCATTTTTATTTTAATTCAGTTCAAAATACTTTCACATTTCCTTTGTGATTGCTTTTTTAACCCAGAGAGTATTAAAAAGTGTATTGTTTTATTTTCATATATTTTGGGATTTTTCCTGTTATTAAATTCTAGTTTAAATCTATTGTGGTCAAATATCTTTCTTTGGTAATTTCAGTTTTCTTTATGTTGATTGAAACTTATTTTATATCCCAGAACATGGAATTTTTAAAATTTGTTCTTTAAAAATAATGGTATTCTGGGTGGAGGCGGGGCTTGATGGTGGCTAGGGTGGAGGTGCAGTGAAGTTCGCCATCAGCAATACCACAGAACACCAGGCAAAGCAGATTTAGGGCAGAGCTCGAAAACTCGGAACCACATAGATAGGAATATTTAAAAGGTTTGAAGGTGTACAGCTAGTGAATCTTGTAGCAAAGGTAAGAAATCACATACTTTTGAATCTGCTGGGCTCGGCAGCCCAGAGCTAACAACTTGGGTGAGACCAAACAGCAAGACCAAGCAAAGGAGCAGACACACCATGGGAAAATGCCACAGGAACCTCAGAGCAAAGGCGGACAACACACTTTGTAAGTTGTACTTTGTTCTAATTTTCTTTTGGAATCTGTTCAGTGGACCCCCACTGTTTGTGCACCTCCATTCTGGTGACTAGAGGGGGTGCCTGAGTGAGTGGAAACCCC
>NW_006409820.1:969-1443 GCF_000296735.1 Chrysochloris asiatica | reverse complement strand
CAAACTTTATCTGGAAAGGAAAGAGATCCAGGAAAGTCAAGCACTGCTTAAGAAGAAGAATAAGGTTGTAAGCCACTTACACCCCGACTTCAAAATGTATTACACAGCTACAGTGGTCAAACAGCCTGGTACAAGTACAATGAAAGATACATTGATCAATGAAACAGAATCGAGAATCCAGACGTTAACCCAGCCACATACAGGCATCTGATTTTCGACAAAGTACCTAAATATATGACTTGGGGAGGTGATAGTCTCTTCAACAGATGGTGCTGGCAGAAATGGAAAGTGATATGCAAAAGACTGAAACAAGACCTTCATCTCATGCCTTATACAAAAACCAACTCAGCATGGATTAAAGATCTAAATGTGAATCCCGGAATTATGAAGGCCATCACTGAAAAAATAGTGAAAAATGTGAGGGTTCTAATTCAGGGCAAATACAGACTACCAAACAGTTTTGAAAACTGCACA
>NW_006409820.1:0-869 GCF_000296735.1 Chrysochloris asiatica | reverse complement strand
AAATTTGAAAACTTAGAAGAGATGAATACATTTTTAGAAAAACACAACCTATGTAAACTTACACAGAGTGAAATAGAAAACCTGAACAGACCTGTAACAAAAGAAGAAATTGATCAGGTCATCAAAAGACTCTTAACCAAAAGAAGTCCAGGTCCAGATGGCTTCACTGGTGAGTTCTACCAAACATTCAGGGAAGAGCTGTCACCAATTGTACTTAAATTATTCCAGAATATAGAGGAAGATGGAAAACTTCCAAATACATTTTATGAAGCAAGCATAACCCTCATACCAAAACCAAGGAAGGATATCACTAAGAAAGAAAATTATAAACCAATATCCCTCATGAACATAAATGCAAACATTCTCAACAAAATCCTAGTCAACAGAATCCAGCAGCACATAAAAAAGATAATACATCATGATCAAGTGGAATTCATATCAGGGATGCAAGATGGGTTCAACATTAGAAAAACGATCAATGTAATCCACCACATATATAAGAAAAAATGAAAGAACCACATGATCGTATCGATTGATGCAGAAAAAACATTTGACAAAATTCAATAACCATTCCTGATAAAAACACTCAACAAAGTAGTTATTGAAGGGAAATTCCTCAACATAATTAAGGGCAAATACACAAAACCAATAGCCTACATTACTCTCAATGGAGAGAAACTGAACGCTTTCTCTCTGAGAACAGGAACCAGACAAGGATGCCCTTTTTCACCACTCAATATTGTGCTGAAAGTCTTAGCAAGGGCTATATGGCAAGACAGGGAAATTAAAGGCATCCAATTTGGCAAAGAGGAAGTAAAACTCTATTTGCAGACTATATGATTCTATACGTAGCAAACCCCAAAGACTCA
>NW_006409819.1:21767-23567 GCF_000296735.1 Chrysochloris asiatica | reverse complement strand
ATGGTTACAATCCCCTCTATGCATGAAAAAGAAACAGAGTCAAAAAGTAGTCTAGGAATATAGCTACTACTTCTTACCCAATTTTTATGAACCCCCCAAAAAAATCTAATTACTGGAAAAGCACCTGTTACTCTTTACTAAATTCACTAAAGCACCCTCCCAGCCACTCTTTTATCCCTTCCCTGATTTCCCCCCACAGCTTTAAGTTAAAGAAGAGAGGAAGCATATTTGTATTGGGAATAAATTCTGTTTCTGAAACACCCATCACCCTGACTAGAGTGCTGGAATCCTTAAGATAAATCTAATGTTCATTCCTTAAAAACAAAACAAAACAAAGATAACCGCCATCTAACTAAGGCTTTGGAATGGAATCGTTACTTTGCTCCAGGCAGTGTATCCTTCCTAACAGACTTGGATACGATGGGAAAGGAAGTAGAATAAGATGTTGTCTCTACATGGTGGTGGTAGGCCATGGAGTCAGTTTTGACTCATAGCGACCCTGTACAGGGTTTCTGAGGCTGTGATTCTTTATGGGAGCAGAAAGCCTCCTCTTTCTCCCACGGAACAGCTGGTAGTTTTGCTGACTTTGAGGTTAGCAGCTCAACTCATAACCATTACGCTACCAGAGCTCTTTGTCATGAGTCTGTCTAATTTTACATTTTGGGGCTGTAGGATCAGCACTGTACCACAAGGTCAATTAGAATCACAAGGCCAGAGGTTCAAATTCACCAGCCTCTCATTGGAAACCCTATCCAGGGTCACTATGAGTCAGAACCAACTGAATGACACCTAAAAACAGCAACAACAAAATTCACTTACTGGATCAGTTTTCAGCAGCATCTTTGGGTCTCTGTTGTCACTTTACACAACTCTGTATGTTTCCAGCCTTTTTCATTTCCAAGTTACCCAATGATATGGGTTGAATTATGTCTTACCAAAATATGCATTGGAATTCTAACCCCTTTATATTTGTGGGCATAACCCTATATGAGACTAAGGTTTTCTTTGTTATGTTAATGAGGCCAGGTTAGCATAGGAATAGAAGCCCTGGTGGTATAGTGGCTGCCAACTGCAAGGCCAGCAGTTTGAATCCATAAACCACTTTATGGGAGAAAAGGTTTTAAATCTCCTATAAAGATTGATAGCCTCAGAAACCCTATATCAGGTGGCTAGGATTCAGAACTGACTTTTGTTATGTGCCGTGGAGTCGGTTCCAACTCATAGTGACCCTGTACAGGGTTTCCAAGGCTGTAAATCTTTACGGGACCAGAAAGCCTGATCTTTCTCCCGCGGAACAGCTGGTAGTTTTGAACTGCTGACCGTGAGATTAGCAGCCCAATTCGTAACCACTACGCTACCAGAGAACTGACTAGACAGCACAAAACAACTACATCAGCATAAGACATGTTTGAAACCAATCACTTCTGCGATTTGAAAGAGCAGATTAGGTGTAGAAGAAAGCAGACACCACTAGAAGACAAACAATCTGAAGATCACAAAGCCACACCAGTTCACAAGCCCAGAAATTCAGGATGGCCAACTAGACAAACTAAGAAAAGAATTTCCCCATAGAACAGACAAAGAGACTTCTTCTAGAACCTATGCTCTGAATTTCAACTTCCAGCCTCCTAAACTGAGTATGCTGAGCAAATAATACGAGAAGCTGGGTTCTATGAAGGAAAACGTGGCGTCAGGATTGGAGGAAGACTTATTAACAACCTAGATATGCAGCTGATACAACCTTGCTTGCTGAAAGTGAAGAGGACTTAAAATATTTGCTGATGAAGATCAAAGAGCACA
>NW_006409819.1:18753-19927 GCF_000296735.1 Chrysochloris asiatica | reverse complement strand
GTAGAAAGCCTCATCTTTCTCCCGCGGAGCAGCTGGTAGTTTCGAACCGCTGACCTTAAGGTTCGCAGCCCGATTCGTAACCACTACGCTACCAGAGTTCCTTAGAGAGCTTAAAAACAATCATAATTCCAGACTTATTTTTACAGTCTGTTCTTTATTATCCATGTGTCCCAGTAATTTTAAACAATGTCAGTGATAATATATTTCTCCCTGAAAAAATAGTTTGTTGGTATAAGTTCTAAGCAATAAGTTCTGTTGAATTTTAATAACCACAGCACTACACATTCCTGTTAAATAGTGACTTGGAAATAGACAATGAAAGCCCAGTAATTGTAAAGACAAAGACACAGAACTCCAGTAATTTCAGTTATATCACAAATTAATTAATCTAAAATCAATTCCATGGCACCTAACAACAACAGCAAATATGATCATCTTGTGTTTTTATTCTGTTTTAAATTTAAAAGAGTAAAGCTGCAAAAAATGATGTTTTTGTTTATTAAGTGCAAATTGTGTTTCATATAAGAAATCTACTTATAAATTCCCATCTTTAAAATTAAAATATAGTCTTACATGTTTTATTCTTGTTTGCTATTTAATTGTCATTAAACTTTAATGTAGTTATTCAAAATGCAACAGACCAATGCATTATCCTATATATGTTGTTGTTGTTGATAGGTGACATTGAGTTGGTACCGACTCATAGAGACCCTGTGCACAACAGAACCAAACACTGCCCTGTCCTGGGCCAAGCTCACAATTGCCACGCTTGAGCCCATTGATGCTGCCACTTTGCCAATCCATCCCAATAGGGGTCCTCCTCTTTTTCTCTGACCCTTCACCTTACCAAACACAATATCCTTCTCCAGTGACTAGTCCCTCCTGACAACATATCCCAAGTATGAGAGATGAAGTTTGGCCATCCTGTCCTCCAAGGAGCACTGTGGCTGCACTTCTTCCAACACAGATCTGTTTGTTCTTTTGACAGCCCATGTTGTTGTTGTCAGGTGCCATCGAGTCGGTACCGACTCATAACGACCCCATGCACAGAAGAACGAAACAATGTCCGATCCTGGGCCAACCTCACTACCGCCGCCACACTTGACGCCATCAATGGTGTCACCTGGCTGATCCATCTCGTTGGGGGTCTTCCTCTTTTTCTCTGACCCTCCAC
>NW_006409819.1:14620-15988 GCF_000296735.1 Chrysochloris asiatica | reverse complement strand
ATTAGCCCACAGCGCCACACCAGGACTCAGAGACACTGGTAAGCTTATTTAAATTATTTTCACAGAAGGCAGGCATGCAAAAGGTCGTTATGATGTAGTGGTATCATAGTCTGTAACTATTACTCTGGACTTGATTTTGAAAGTCTTAGGTTCTCTAACATTCCTTTTCCCGAGAATATAGTGTGCATTAAGGTAAATCACCAATTATCCTCTCCATATCCTGCAATATGAGCATCTTTCTATGACTTCAAGCATTTTTAGCACAGCTGGGAACATTCCAAAGGTTCTATATTTCCATTTCTTCTCTCCTTTATCACTAGGTGCTTGTAGATATTGAAAAGTGGTGGTGTTGGGAAAATTCAAGCTTGTTTTTTCTTATTTTTATTTTCTTTCTGTTTGTAATTAATCAAACTATTTGAAGCTTAGGAAGCCTGATTTTGCTAACAGGGATACATGCATTTTTCTAAGGTCAGTTAGTATATTCTTACCACTAAGGCAAAGAAGTATGGAAATGTGATAATACCGTATTTAACTATGTTCTGTACATAAATATCTTATGATAGTTACTACATTGTAGGATAAAGCCTGCATCGCCCCACTAATTGGACATTCCTCAAAGGTAGAGATCATGTTTTATTCATCTGCTGATACACAAGTTCTGGCAGGTACTATGAATCAAATAAAGATGTAATGAATTATTGAATGAATGAATGAGCATCAGGCACAAGTTCATAGGTTTCCAAGTTCAGATGAGAAAGGGCAAGATGGAGTTATCATAACTGCTTACAGAATGGAGCTTGCTGAAGAAAATAGATTCTAGTGGTGGTTCAAATCACTGGATGGAATGCTTAGAAGAATTTTCTAAATATAAATGTAAGTCTTTGAAAAATTCTCAAATGTAAGAATAGGTGGATTTCCAGAGTGATTTTTAATTAGGGTTCCCTGAGAAAATTGTCAGAGGAAAAATACAAATAATATGGTAATTCATAATATATGTTTTTAAAAATCCCTTTGAGTTTTAAGTATTAATCAAGCAAAACCAACAAGAGCGCTAGGGAAAGTGAGAAAGAATATTGCTACAATTCCTTTCAGTAACCAGTGACTGAACAGCAAATACGGGTCATGAAAAACATGAGTAAGACACAGTCCTTGTTCTTGCAGGACATACAGCTTGGTAGGAGAAACAGAAGGTTAAGGCGATGTCTTACTTCTCTAGTGTTGCTATTACCAGAAATATCACAAGTGGATGGGGCTTTTGTTTTGTTTTAAGGTTTTTATTGTGAATTGAGTGAAAAATTTACAGGGCAGATCATCAGTTTTACATTCAACAAATTATACACCTTGTTTCATTACAATGATTATAATCCC
>NW_006409819.1:7272-13977 GCF_000296735.1 Chrysochloris asiatica | reverse complement strand
GTCCCAATCTACCCTGTGTACAGAGGGGATAGCATTGATACTTGATCTGAAGACTCCTTCCATGTCTGTTGGTATTTAGAATTATGACCTCCATGAGTACAGGTCAAGTTCATCCAATTGTAGCAACTTATCCTCATTTCATTTATCAAAAATTGTTTTGCTCTTTTTTTTTTTTTAATCTTCCTCTAGTCAAGTTCTGATTATCAAGCCATGGAGGCTAGGTCAAGTGGTACTATCTGCAACTTTGACTGTTCTTGTGCACCTCTTCTCACTCCATACCAGCTGGATGCTTCACTCTCAGCTCTAGTCCTCTGTGGCTATGTCCTTGTCCATAGACTCAGGTGTCCCCAGGTCTCACCACACATTGGACCAACCAGCCCTTCCTCTTCTCTCTCTCATCTCCAGGTCAGCAAGAGTCTATGGACTGTGGTTGAACTCAGCCCATTTCATCATTGCTGCCTTTCCCCCTTTTCCAGTCACCAATAGACCATCATGGACACCAGTAAGCTTACATGCCTGTTCATGTGTTCCCTTTGAGTTTCAGTCTTGGGGGGACGGGGGTTGTTTTGAAGTAATTTGATTGCTTGTTTTGATGGCTTCCCGGCAAACAACTTGCTTATTCTTGTAGTAGGCAATCATACTGCCATTTTTTGTTTTGGATTTTTCCTGATGATCTTTGTTTGAAGATGTATCTTCTGTTGCTCTAGCTGTTCCAGGCTGGTCTGCTTGTTCTTTCTAGTGGGGATGTCCCACCTCACTTTTCACAAACAGAAATCTAGTCTCTCACAGTTTTGGAGGATATAAGTCCGAATCCAGAACACTAGCTGTGGAAAATGGCCCATCTCCTTTCAGCATCTGAAGACAGACCCAACATTTCCTGGAGAGATCTATCAGTCGTTCTTTGAATCTAGAAGCTTCGCAGTGGAGGGATCCCAAGGTACAAAGTGTGCACTCCACTGCCAACTCTTCTTCCTAGGTGGTCAGGGCTGCCTTCTCTGATGACTTCCTTCTTCTCTTATCTCTTGTAAGATAAAAGGTGTTGCATGCCATACCTCTTGGAATCTCCCTTACATCCTTACATCAGATCAGGGTCATGATAGGAAAAAGAGTGGCATGTCCCAGAAATTTATTCTGTCATAGTTTGTAATGCTAGAAATCTGGATCTAGAACAGGAGATAATTTCAAAACAATGTCATAGGTGTTATAGTAACATAGGTAAATTTTCAGGAAGGGATTAGAGATGATCCAGTAAGAGAATTTATATAAATTTACTCAAGAATGATAGCTTATTTGATGAGCATGTTGTATCACAAAAAATAAAGTGCTGGAGACCAATGTAAACATGCAGAGGATAGTGTATGCAGAGATTGAAACACCCTGTTTTTGATTATGATCTAATTTTATGGTAAAATCTATTTAGAGCTTCTAATGAGGGGATTCGAAGTCTCTAGGTGGCACAAGCACTCAGGTGCTTGACTACTAGCTGAAAGTTTGGCAGTTCAGATCTACCCAGAGGCACCTTTGGAGACAGGCCTGGTAATCCTGCCAGTCCCAGCCCTGAAAATACTACTCTTCACACATAGCTGCTGTGAGTCTAAATCAACTGCAGGACAATAAACTACAGCAGCAGTCAGCTGATTTCTACGAATACATCCCTTCTTGTTGTTACTAAGTGCTGTCAAGTCAGTTCCAACTCATACAGACCCTGTATAGGGTTTCCAAGGAGTAACTGGTGGGTTTGAACTGCTGACCAGTTCCATATTTATCCTACACTTATGAATTGGGCTGTGAACTGCAAGGTCAGCAGTTCGAAACTACCAGCTGTTCCGCGGGAGAAAGATGAGGCTTTCTGCTTCTGTAAAGATTTACAGCCTCGGAAACCCTGTACAGGGTCGCTATGAGTCGGAACCGACTCCACGGCACATCACAACAACAACAATAACAGGACTTCTTCAGAGAGAGAGAGAGATGCAATCAGATCAACAACTTATTTAGTGTGTTATGTCTAAGTCCAAATATTATTCCAAGTTCTGAAGAAAAAAAAAAAAAAAAAGAAAGAAAGAAAGTTGGTAAGCATCGCTCAACTATTTCAGCCGTAATCAATTTTCTTCTCAAAGTCTTTCCTGTGGAGCTAATATTGTTTTCAGGGTCAAAGTGGTATCTAAGTGTCAGAACACCAAACCAAGTCAGTTTGCAAAGGAAGCATCCAGGATTCCGAGTGTCAGACATATAAAGGTCAAGATCTGAGGGAAACAGATACACAGATAGGAAATGAAGTCCAGAACACAAGGAGAAAAGGAATTACTTGCCAAGTCAAATCCCAGTGCACAGGGCAACATCCAGAATGCTAAGTTGAGGTCAAGTGAGGTAGCAGAAAAACATAACTCAGGTTTTGAAAACTAATTAATAGTAGAGAGAAGATTCGGTTCTGAATTTCAGGTTAAACCTTTGATGATTGTGTGATGATGGCTGGAGGCATTCATCCTGAGAGTAGTATCAATATATCATTGGTGTCATGATGGCACTTGTGTTACTTTCTCATCTAGCTCAACATACGAGTGTGGCTTTAGGACTGAATTAATGGAGAAACAAGTAAATCAATACATCATCTAGGTATAGATTATAAGTGAATTCATGGGAACAGACAACATTATTCAATGTTTAGGACGTTGATTCATAATGAACCACATTAAAGATATTGCTAACCTGTAGACCAGTGGTTCTCAACTTGGAGTGATTTTGACTTCCCATCCCCAGGCGACATTTGGCACTGTCTACAGACATTTTTAGTTGCCAAGACCTGGGAAAGTGCTATGGTAGGACAGTGGGAAAAGGCCATGGTTACTGCTAAGCATCTTATAATACATAACATAGCCACACCTCCCCACATCAACACCTGCCCCCTGCCCCTGCAACAAAGAATTGTCCTGTCCAAAATGTGAGTAGTGAGGAGACTGAGAAAGCTTGTTGCAGGCAAATGTTATAGTTAAAGAGGGTTCAATATTCTGGGGCCAGTGCTTCAAGCCTACATTTAATGCTGTCACCACCTCACACAAATAGTTCTGGTTTGAGAAAACCGTACAGTAGAGGGCAGTGACAAACAATTTTTTATGATATAGTATCATTTGTCCTCCATCGTTTTTCCCCCCCTTTTTCCTAAACTTCTTTAATATGTAAGCAAAAATATTCATAGAAGCAAAACAGCAAAACTAAAAACAATGTTGTGGTTTTTTTTTCTTTTTTTTGGTACTTTTGGAAAAAAAATATACACCATATTTTATGCAAGGAAGGCTTATATACAGGAACAACATCCTTTTCTTTTCTTTTTTTCTTCTTAGTTCATGTCTTGAGTACTGACAGATCTACAACATGTTATTGTTGTTGTTGTTGTTAGGTGCCATCAAGTTGGTACCAACCCATAGTGACCTTATGCACAGCAGAACGAAACACTGCCCTGCCCAATCCTGGGCCAACCTCACTACTGCTGCCACGCTTGAGTCCATAATATTACTACTTAAAAAAAAAATCCTTACTTTATTTTTGAGTATACTGAGTATATTTTTGAATGTATTTTGAATATAGTGGTATTTTGAGCAGATGAAGTCTATCACCTAATGCTTATTAGTGTACTTGATTATATTTTCTCTTTGTAGTCTGTTCTAGTATTTAATAACCTTATTATTTTTTTTTAAATTGTTGAACCTAGCGATCTTTAGAATGAGTGTATGTTTCTTTGTAATTGATACTTTTTGTATTTTTGAGAAAACAACAAAAAAACCCCACTATATATGCTACATTGGGGAGTGTGGTGGCTCCATACAATAAGCACTGGACTGCAAACCACAAGTTTGGCAGTTCGAGCTCACAAGTTGCTCCACAGGAGAAAAATGAGGCTTTCTACTCTTACAAAAATTTAAAGCCTCTGAAACTCTATACAGGGTCGCTATGAGTCAAAACTGACTAAGCAGCTTTTAACGACAACATACACTGTATCGCTGCTGTTGTAAAATGTCAAGTCGGTTCTGACTCATAACGACCCTGTATAGGGTTTCCAAGGAGTCTGTTGGGTTTGAACTGCCAACCTTATGGTTAGCAGTCCCGTGCTTATCCTGCAGTGCCACACTTGTTGTTGTTAGTGCGTTCGAGTCTGTTCTGATTCATAGCGACCCTGTATAGGGTTTCCGAGGGTCGGCTGATGAGTTGAATTGCCGATCTTGCCATTCAAACCGACTCTGAGTTTGGGTGCTTAACCTAGGCACCACACAAGGACACTAGAACTCTGTATATGCTATTTGCTATATATAGTACTCTGTATATGGGCTCCTGGTGTGGCACTGTGGGTTAATGTACTGTACTGCAAAGTCAGTTTTAACTGCAAGGTAGGTGGTTCAAGCTCACCAGCCGTACCTAAAAAATCCTATACAAGATTGCTATGGATCAGAACTGACTCAATGGCACAACAACAGCACCACATACTCTATATGGAATTTAAAAATTATGTCCTTAGTCTTTTTCCAATTCAAATCATTTCAATAGCATGAATTTTAGAATATCTGTTCTGCAGCCTACATAGTATGTCTAGAAATTGGTTATCTCAATGCATAAAGGACCATCGGTACCATTTGTTATCATTTGTAGAAAGAGACCCTCTTATTTGTTCATGCTCGCTATATTTGGACTAAAGGATGTTGAACTTGCTGTATTTCACAACAATGTCAGAATGTTTCTATTTATTCATGACTTCAAGTCATCCTTTTCACAATTTATGTTATCTATAAAGTCAAGCTGCTGGAATGCATCCTGAGGCACCTCAGAAGAAAGGCCTGGTGATCTACTTCTGAAACTTCAGTCGCTGGACACAGTATGGTGCACAGATACACTCTGAAACACAGGGGGACCATTATGAGTAAGAATCAGTTGGACTGCATTTGGTTTATCTGGGTTCTTGCTTTTAGGATTTTATATGTAAATAAACATTTTGTTGCATTCATTAAGTTTGTAAAGTTAATCCTAACTCCATTATCTTATGACAGCATCTTTGACTCCCTTCATCCTTTGGAAGATGAAGATATTGGAGTCTATATTTGTTAGTTTGTTTATGTATTTTAATATTTATTTTCATTCATTTGTATATAGTAAAGTACGTGTATAAGATTAAAACTTGCTTTAAACACTGCTTTATTTTTTTCATTATCATTACTTAGGTTTTGATATTTTTTTTCATTCAAAAGTTACTTCACTAGAGAATTTTAAATTCCAAGGTGATGTGAGAATGTTTTTGTTTTTTGATGATTTCTAATTTTATTACTGTGATCAGATAATGTGTTCTGTTTTGTTTCTATATGTTAGTATTTATTAGAGTGTATGACCTAACTTTTAGTATAATTTTGTAAATGCTTAAAGGAAATGAAAAGCTGTTTTTGTTTTGAAGATATAGAATTCAATATCTTCCTATAAACGTTATTGCACTGTTACCCAGGGCCTTTATATTCTTACTTAAATTTTCTGTTTAATTAATCTATTATGTCTTGAGCTACCTGTTGTTGTTGTTGTTTTTCTGTTTGCTTGCATTTTCAACAGCTGTGTCATTTTGAACTTTGAAGCTGTTACTTGTTGCATAAAGGTCCTTGAGATAAACTTATTGTGAATTGTATTCTTCATCATCTAAGTATCCATTTTTGTTCTCCTTTATTTTCGTTATCCTTTATTTTTCATGGACTTCTTAATTGTTTGATTATAATAGTATAAAATGGAGTCCTGGTCTAGTACTGTGGGCTAATACACTGGACTGCAAAGTTGGTTTGAACCACAAGATCAGTGGTTCAAGCTCACCAGTCACTCCTCAAAAACTGTATACAGGGTCACTATGGGCTGGAACCGACTCAACAGCACTTAACAACACTACTTTTAAAGGAGTCCAGGTGGGACAGTGGTTATGCATTGGGCTGCTAACCAAAATATCAACAGATCGGCTCTGTAAGGATTATAGGCTAGGAAACCTTAGGGGAGAGCTCGGCTTTGTCCTGTAGGGTCACTGAGATGGAATTGACTCCTAGGCACACAACAACAATACTGCAAATCCTATCTTTCCCCATGTGATCAGTAAATGTTTTGTCCTTGCTTTCCCTTTCAACCATTTTGTGTCATTTTATTTTAGGTATGTTTCTCATATCTAGCACTCGATTGGCTATTAGTATTTTACAACCAATCTGATAGATTCATATGTTCCAGTTCATTTGTGAAATGATAACTATGTTAAGATTTAGGTGTGTTTTAATATTATTTTATGGTGTGAGTATTTCCTTTGTCTTCCATGATTTTCCAAATAATTTAGAGTCTAAAGAAGCATGACATAGGAGAACAAACAAGATGGTGGTTTGGGTAGCAGTGCACTGAGGCGCTCCGTCAGCAACAGCAGAGAATACCGGACCAAGCAGGCTCATGGAGTGGTGCCAGAACTCAGAACCACATATAAAGGAATATTTAGAAGGTCGTAAGGCTTACAGTTAGGGGAATTTGTAAAACAAACAAGAAATCCATTGCTTTCTAATTCAAGATGCTCAGCTGCTCCCGGAGCCACCATCTTGGGATAGACTAAGTGGAAGAAGGATCAGAGCAGCCATGGATGCCTGACAGAACTGAGGAGATAAAGGTGTAGACATGGTTTTATTTTTTTGTATCTGTTCATTGGTTTCTCTCTGTCTA
>NW_006409819.1:0-834 GCF_000296735.1 Chrysochloris asiatica | reverse complement strand
GAGTTCAGTTTAAGAGCATGGGGGGTGGGGGAGAGAAAGAGTCCCCACTGAATAGTTTTCATCTTGTCTAGATGGGTCTGGTGAAAAGAGATGGGGATAAGATTCGTATGATTCAATATTGAATCATTGTTATCGTGACTAATTATGACTGTCACAGTTGTAAAGGTAGAATTTTTGTTATAAAAACAGGGGAGTGGTTAATCTTATAGTCCAGAAACAGAGGACCCTAGGACCATTAAGGGAAAGAGCACAAGCAGAATGTGGGACCTTATCCAAAGAAGCAGCAACACAAGAGGTGGAGGCAGAGATGGGGTCATGGAGAAGGGGAGCAGCTGAGGACTCTAGATTCATGGAAAGAGAGAGACTAAGAGCTGTAGCCAGGAGGCAAACTTGCAGAATGTGTCCTTTGGAGATGTAACTTATATATGCCTGAGTGTTTTTTTTTTGTTTTGTTTTGTTTTTTGTTTTTAAATCTAAAGCGAATAGAGAGAAATACTGTTAACTGATGGTACACGGAGGTGATTATAATCATTGTAATGAAAAAAGGTGTATGATTTGTTGAATGCAAAACTGGTGATCTGCCCTGTAAACTTTCACTCAACCACAATAAAAACCTTAAAAAAAAAAAAAAAAGCATGAAAAGCATGAAATAATGGGACAAAAATGTCTCTCCGTGGTGCTGTAGGATAAGCATTGGACTGTTAAACACAAGGTCAGCAGTTCAAACCCACAATGCACGCTTTGAAAACACAGAAGGTAGCAATGAGTTATAAATGACTCCAACGCTCTTTAAAACAACAATAATCATTTGAAGTCCTGGTTTGGTGCTGTAGG
>NW_006409818.1:23746-24287 GCF_000296735.1 Chrysochloris asiatica | reverse complement strand
GTAACTCTATATAGGGTTTCCAAGGAACAGCTGGTGAACTTGAACCACTGACCTTGCAGTTCAAATGACTTAGCAGACACATTAGCCCACACCACCACACCAGGACTTGAGAACTCAACTAGAGAAAGATTAAAAAACAATTTTTGACCAAGGAAACGAGTGTAAATTGCTACAATTTGATGAACTTGACCTATACTTATGGATGTATTAGCTCAAAATACTAGCTGAGAGGGAAGAGGTCTTCACATCAAGTATCAATCCTATCCCCTCTGTAGATAGGGTCAGGAAACTTAGACATTGGCTACCCAAAATGAGGGGGAGTTAAAGGCACAAAGTTACTGGCTTACATGTTTTCAAGAGGGAGTTTAGTTTCAGAGTGTGCAGGGGAAGATAGAGTCCCCACTGAATAGTTTGCGTTTTGTCTAGATGTATCTGGTTGAAAGAGATGGGCATTAGATTCTTATGATTCAATAGTGAGTAATTGTTATCATGACTAATTGCTACTGTCACGACTGTAAAGGTAGAAGTTTTGTAACAAAAA
>NW_006409818.1:21250-22140 GCF_000296735.1 Chrysochloris asiatica | reverse complement strand
AGATGCATCTGCAGGCAATTTAACAATTGCCAATGTTTCTTAATCAGTGTAGCATCTGGAGTATAGGTCCCAGAAACTGGGCAATGCTGCTATCTGTGATGATCAAGTTTAGAAGCTCAGAAAAGAGTAGTTTGATCAAGGCCAAGCATACCTGAGATATGCAAGCTTTGGAACTCTATTGCATGCTGGCCTTCTGATAAAGGAACCAGACACTAAATGTCTCTGCTGAACTCTCTGAGCCACAGACACAGGCGAGCCATACTAGACTCCAGCAGCTAGGTCAGGTCATCTGGGAGAAAAAGACACAGAGAGATGATTGAGGAGAGGATGAGCCATTTCCCACTCTGCTCCCTAGGTTTAGGTTCCTCCTTCTGCAGTTTCACAACAGACCATGTTAATTACTTACCCAGCATCTAGCCCTCTTCTTGCTAATTTTGTGCAGGGCAGCAAGGAGCCAAGTTACCTACTTACTTTTCTAGACTCTTTTGCTACCAGGGGTAGCTAGTAACCAGAGCCAATGAGATGGAAACTAAAGTCTGCTTAGAAATTTTGAAAAAAAGTCTCTGCTTTCCTAATCAAAAGGGACACATTGCCTGACACTTTTTTACAGTCTTGGACATAGGCATGATGTCTGGATAACAGACATTCAAGCAAAATCTAGCATGTGTTGGTGAGATGGCAAAAATTAAGAAAAAGCCAAAATGTCAGAAAAAGTGACACAGAAAGATCATTCATTCATTTATTTTATTCAACTAATGTTTATTGAGTGGCACTGTAGGATAAGTACTAGACTGTAAGGTCTGTTTGAACTGCAAGGTTGGCTGTTCAAACTCACCAGCCACTCCTTAAAAATCCAATACAGGGTCACTATGAGTCAGAAAACCAATTCC
>NW_006409818.1:19706-20440 GCF_000296735.1 Chrysochloris asiatica | reverse complement strand
TAGTGGTTACAAGTCAGGCTGCTAATCTCAAGGTCAGCAGTTCAAAACAACCAGTGGTTCCACTGGAGAAAGATGAGGCTTTCTGTTCCCATAAGCCCTATGCAGGGTTTCTGTGAGTTGGAACCAACTCCACAGCACGTTACCACCACCACCACCATCTGTTCCTGTGAAGATTTACAGTCTTGGCAATCCTAGAGAGGCTCACTGTGAATCAGAATCTATTTGATGGCATTGGGTTTTTTGTGCCAAAGGAGCCCTGCTAGCAGTGTGCTAAGTGTTGGCCTGATGGTTAGAACCCACTAGTCACTTTGAGAGAGAGAAATGAGGCATTCTACTCCCATAAAGATTTAGCCTTGGCAACCCTTGGGAATAGATCTATTCTGTACTATAAGGTCACTATGAGCTGGAATTAGCATGATGGTTCTGGGTTAGATATGATAGGCACTGTCCTAAATGCTAGAAATATAGCTGTTGTCATTGTTGTTAGGTGCCATCAACTTGGTTCTGACCCATAGCAACTCTGTGTACAACAGACCAAACAGTACTCATTCCTGTGCTATCCTCACAATTGAGGATACTCTTGAGTCCATTGTTGCTGCCACTGTGCAAAACCATCTTGTTGGGGTTCTCCCTTCTCCATCTTTTTCACTGACCCTCTACTTTAGTAAGCATGGTGTCCTTTTCCAGGGACTGGTCCCACCTGATAATATGTCCAAAGTATGAGCCATCCTGGC
>NW_006409818.1:16668-17284 GCF_000296735.1 Chrysochloris asiatica | reverse complement strand
AAAGATGTTAGCTTGAGAACTAAGGTGCGCCTGACCCAAGCCATGGTATTTTCAATAACCTCTTATGGACAGGAAAGCTGGACGGTGAATAAGGAAGATCATAGAATAATTGATGCCTTTGAATTGTGGTGTTGGAGGAGAATACCAAAAGTGCCATGGACTGCCAAAAGAACCAATAGATTTGTTTTGGATGAAGTGCAGCCAGAGTGCTCCTTGGAGGCCAAGATGGCTAAACTTCGTTTCTCATACTTTGGACATATTGTCAGGAGGGAACAGTTTCTGGAGAAGGATGTCATGCTGGGTAAGATGAAGAGTCAGAGAAAAAGAGGAAGACCCCCAACAAGATGGATCAGCTAGGTGGCATCATTAATGGCGTCAAGTGTGGCGGCGGTAGTGAGGTTGGCCCAGGAGCAGACATTGTTTTGTTCTGCTGTGCATGGGGTCTCTATGAGTTGTTTCCAACTTGATGACACCTGACTACAAAGAGTTAACCAGAAAATTTTAAAGATCAGTTCAAGAAAATAAAGCCAAATATTACAACGAAATGTGCAAAGATCTGGAATCAGAAAACCAAAAAGGAAGACAATGCTCAACAGTCCTCAAGCTGGGGGAAATG
>NW_006409818.1:12280-14832 GCF_000296735.1 Chrysochloris asiatica | reverse complement strand
GTCAGTACTGACTCGATGGCACCTAACAACAACAATGGTCTTTAACCTTCATCATTAAGTATTTTAGTCCTCTTCACTTTCAACAAGCAAGGTTGTATTATCTGCATATCACAGCTCATTAATGAGTCTTTCTTGAAAATACCTTTTCAAAATAGCATAAAAGAATATATACACGGAGTTCACCAGATGGCATATACAGAAATCAAAGTGAATACATCTATGTAAATAAACGGTGGAAAAACTCTACATCATCAACTAAATCAAATTCAGGGAAAGATCGGATTGCTCATATGAAAGTTCAGGCTGATGCTAAAGAAAATAAAACAAGTACATGAGAGCCAAAATATGATACAGTGGTGAACAAAAACTCTTCCACTATCCTTAAACTAGTATTTCAGTGGTAGCACTAGAGAAAGACAATATATAATATATGATAAGCATAATACCTTGTATGTCACATGGTAATAGTACTTTGGAGAAACGTAAAGTAGATGATTGATTACCCTGAGTGGGACCTTGAATTCTAATGTGAGGACTTTGGCGGCTTCCCTAAAAATGATGGGAATTCGTTGGAGGGTTTTGAGTAGAGACCTGAGATGATCTGAGTTATATTTTAAGAAGCTCATAATGACTGTTGTGTGGATAAGATGACAAAAGGAAACAGAGTCGGGACCCTTGATGCCATCAGTAAACAGCTAAACCAACACTAGTAATTATCTGCCTTGAGAAATCTTGTTCTCTGGGGAAAATCATTCCACTGTTTCGAGATACTCTTAGTCAGGTATCCTAAAAGAGAGGAGAGGAAGAAATGTGTTTCTTTATGTGTGGCGTTTTATTAATTCCATTAGGAGTAGGAGCGGGAAAGCAAGAGCCCCTCGTCTGTCTTTTTTTCCTACCACAGCAACAACCAAAAGCCTGTCCTGAGAGTGCTTGCTGTGTCTGGGGTTGTATCCTAGTGTTTAGTTATGCTCATTCATGCTGAGACATTGCTTTATGCCCATAAAAGGAGGAATTACAGTATCAGACCTGGATCTCTCTCATTTCCAAAGAGCCAAAACATCAACAGAAGACTGTCAATCTTGTGCTCTTTCCCTGTCTCACAAACACTCCCCAGAGCACAGGCCAATAGCAGACACCAGATAGAGACAGGCACTGTTTTGACAACACTGGAAACGCCTGTGATTAGAAGTGAGGATAGTATAGAAATGATGACTATGGTCTTAAAAGAACAGGGAGTGTACCTCCAGAGACATCACTGGATGGGTGTCCCTGCTTGTATACACCTTCTCATACCCAAACAAGGGCAAACACTCTCACAGTCTTCTAAACAATGTCTTGGTAAGGGTTTCCTGCACAATTTTCGTTATGGCAAAGTTGATAAAGGCACTCAGGGTGGGGGCATGCAGGGGTAAGAGTGGGAGGGGGCAGTTTCTCTGGGAATGTAAAGAGGCTAGAGGAGAGTAAAAGAAATGCAAATGTCTCTCTTCCACCATCAAATAAATCATTTTCAAGCAATAAAACAACAGACAAGAGTCCTCTGAATGCAACGACAATTTGTTCCTTGGGATCTGGCAGTTGCCAAAGCAGTGACTAGTTCTTAAGTTATGAGACCAAAAGAAAATGGTCTTTATTTAGCTTATCTTTCATAAATTAACTACGTTGGAGTCCCTGGGTGGTACAAATGGTTTATGAATTAAGTTGCTGAAAGATCTGGGGATCTACTTCTGAAAAAATCAGCCATTGAAAACCCTATGGAGCGGTACCTTATCCAGAGAAGCAGTGACACCAGAGATGGAGGCAGAGAAGGGGACAAGGAGAAAGAGAGCAGCTGAGGACTCTAGATTCATGGAAAGTGAGGGACTGAGAGCTGGAAGCCAGGAGGCAGACTTGCAGAAAGTGCCCTTTGGTGGTTTAAATTATTATATATGCCTGAGTGTTAAAAAATACAAAAAACAGCTAGAAGGAATGGAGAGAAATACTGTTAACTGATGGTACATGGAAGGGATTATAATCATTATAATGAAACAAAGTATATGATTTGTTGAATGTAAAACTGATAATCTGCCCTATAAACTAAACTTTCACTCAAATCACAATGAAAATGTAATAAAAATAAAAGAATAAAACTATCAAAATATACACACACACACACACACAAAAAAAAACCTATGGAGTACAATTCCACTCTGGTACACATGAGCCACCATGAGCCAGAATCCATTCAACAGCAACTAGTTGGTCAGGTAACTTTAATTTACAAGAACATCCCTTTACCAAGTGGTTGCCTTTCCCTTATGAAAATATTCTTGGATGTGAGTAGCCACCACTTATTTTCTGATGGCAGAAAGAATTCTGAGATTCAAAACTGAAAGAGTAGCAGACCAGCCTGGAGTGGCTAGAAGAGCAGAAGATACTTCTTGAAAGAAAGACTGACAGGAAAAATTTTAAACAATAATGGCAGTCTGAATGATTACTACAAGAACAATCAAGTTGCTTGCCCAGGAGACATCAAGGCAAATGGTCGGGTCCCCTCAAGGCAAACCCCCTTCCAA
>NW_006409818.1:10057-11585 GCF_000296735.1 Chrysochloris asiatica | reverse complement strand
TTTTCTAGCAAGGAGGGGAGTGATTCACTTTGCAGTCTAGGAGTGGAGGTCCCTAGGACCATCAAGAGAGAAAAGTGGAATGTGGGACCCTACCCAAAGAAACAGTGACTCCAGAGATGGAGGCAGAGACGATGACATGAAGAGATGGATCGGCTGGGGACTCTAGACCCAGAGAGAGAGAGGGGCTGTGTGCTGATGACCCAGGGGCAGGCTTGCAGGGTATACCCTTTGGTTGTTTGGTGATGCATGGAGGGATTGTGATCATGGCAATGAAATGATATCCGATAAGATTAATGTAAAGCTAATGTTCTCCCATGTAAACTATCACATAATTCACAATAGAACATTGTTTTAAAAAACTCAGAGTAGCTAACTTCTTTATTAGCACACTGGCCTTTTGCTAACCACAAGGTTGGCAGTTCAAACTTACCAGCTGCACCATGGGCGAAAGATAGTTTTGTCTGCTCCTGTAAAAATTTTATAGCCTTGGAAACCCTGAATAGGGTCATTATGAGTTGGAATCAACTCAATGGCGATGGATTTTTTTTTTTCAGATTTGGAACCCTCCCTGAACATCAGGATTCCTCATCTGTGTGGCAGAAATCTGGATGAGATGGAGTGTGTGTGTGTGGTGAGGGCGGGGGTGGGTGGGTGGGTGGGAATCCTTCAAGGATCTGCAACAGGATATCGATTGTGGAGCTCTCGATCACACTTCTACTTCAAACCCTTAACCAGAAAATCTCTGTTTCCATCTCCTTGATAGTGGGCTTTTTTGGGGGAAAAAGATAAATGAAAACACTAAGTAAAGGGAAAATTATTCAATGTTCTGTTATTTAACAAATATTTATTAAACTCTTACTATATATCTGGCACTGTTGTAGAATCTGGGGTCACAACAATGATGGAGGTGCTTGATGGCAACAAACAACAAAGTTGATATGTTTACAGCCTGCTTTTTATTCAGATAATGTATATGGCCTGCTTTTTATTCAGATAAAATATACTTAGATAGATTACAAAAAATGGCCAGACAAAATATTACAGAATAAGGTAACACTAAACAGGACCTCCTTTCCAATCACTAGAATATGGTCCCAAGTTGAACCCAAAGGCACTGCTCAATTATGCCTTCTTGTGCACCTACCACAATAATTGCCACATAGTAGGCAATCAATACCTATTTATTGAGCTGATGTAATTATTTTCCTTGATGATATTTAAAACTTTGTGGATAGTTTAAGGCTTCATTTAGGGCAATCATTGCTTGGATACAGGCTTTTTCCAAACTGTATTTTTAATTATGAAATAGCTCAAACATACAGAAGAGTACAGGTGATAATTTATCAGACACCTATTTATTTACCATTGAGAATATGCAAATACTACCTCAACACATTAGTTTCAGAGACAGTTTTATTTCATTGTGGTAAAATATATAGACAATGAAGTTTCACCATTTTGAGCCTTCGTAAATATAGAGTTCAATGATACAATTATGTCCCCCAGGTTGTCCAACTGTCACCACTAC
>NW_006409818.1:7688-8151 GCF_000296735.1 Chrysochloris asiatica | reverse complement strand
TGATATAATCAAGATACAGTCAAGATGTTCTCTCCTAATCCTATCAATCTTGATACAATCAAGATAAGCTCTCCCAAGATGGCAGCTCCTGGAACAGCTGAGTGTCTTGATCCAAAAAATAATGGATTTCTGGATTCTCCTGAAAATTCCCCAGCTATAAACCCTCCAATCCTCCAAACATGCCTTTATATTTGTTCCAGAGTTCCAACACCTTCTCATGAGCTCTCTTGGCCCGGTATTCCGTGTTGTTGTTGACCGAGCTCCTCACTACACATCTACCCGATCTACCATCTTGAAGGTGGAAGGCCTGGTAGTGTAGTGATTAAAAATCTGGCTGCGAACCCCGCAGTCAGCAGCTCAAATCCACGAGGCCCTCTGCGTGAGAGAGGAAAATTGGGAAAGGTGTGAGACAAGGTTGTGTTCTTTCACCATACTTATTCAACCTGTATGCTAAGCAAATAAT
>NW_006409818.1:4376-6658 GCF_000296735.1 Chrysochloris asiatica | reverse complement strand
CAACAACAGGGACTTTATAAAAACCAATCCTAACCATCTGCTGTTAAGTTGACTCCAAGTCATAGCACCCTGATAGGACAGTATAAACTAGGTTGAAAAGGATTTCTTTCTGTCAGGTATTCCTGGGGTACCACAGGTCCAACTCCAATCTCTAACATACTTTCTCATACGGAGTTTCTAAGACTCTATAGGTAGAAATGGAGTTATGGTATGGTGCTATGGGATGATGCAGTAGACCGCAGGCTGGTTTGAACCACAAGGTCGGTGCTTCAAACTCATCAACTGCTCCTTGGAAGCCATGCACAGGGTCGCCTTGAGTCAGAACTGACAAGACACTTAACAACAACATAGATAGAAACATTCAGCCTCAAACTCATGAAATGAAGTCTAATGAGTACAAATTCTTGAGGAAACATATGTCCCTACCCAGCGCTCTGATAGAAATATTCAGCCTCAAACTCATGAAATGCAGTCTAATGAGTACAAATTCTTGAGGAAACATATGTTCCCACCCGGTGCTCTGATTAACTTTCCTGTGCTGACTGGTGGAGGGTTATTTTCCTAATCCATTCTCTCGCCGAGGTGCAGCCCATCAGAATCCCAAACTTCTTGGATCCACAAAATCTAGTACACGTATTGGCCTGTTTTCAGTTCTTTTTCTGTTTTCGGGCACTTGGGGGTTCCCCTTTCTTTTTTTCAAGCCTAGTTCTGCATCAAGAAAAAAAAAAAAAAAAAACACCAGTTTGTCATAATTTATGACAAGCTCTTCCTGTTTGTAGTGTCAAGGCAGGAAAGCACGATATAATCTAAACAACAAGTTTGTAAGAACCAAGTCCTTGATTCAATTTATTGTGTGTGTGTGTGTGTTTCTGAGCTGTAAAATTAAAGTTCTCTCCCTCGTATTTGGAACCCCATAGTTTGCTGAAAGTATTACACTTTTTAAACACACACCATATTTGCTTTATATCTAGGAGGCATTTAGGATAAACAGTGGACTGTGAACCACAAGGTCAGCAGCTGAAAACCACTAACTGCTCCTCAGAAACCCTATACAGGATTGCTGTGAGTTGGAACTGACTTGACAGCATTTAACAACAATAACAACATAGTAAGCCTGGATGCATGGTAACTTTGGGAGCTTGCAGCAGGACAGATATGAGGTGAGATATACAAGATTTTTGCTTCTGACTATCTTCAATTCCATTTATCTCTGTCTTGGGAATGTTCAGAATATAATACTGTCTGTTCACCCACCTCCTATTCTCACAAGACTGAGCTACTCTTTAAGTGCAGAGAAAGTTGCCTGGACTTAAACCACAGTTGGCCAGCACTGGGACATGTGTCATTATACATTAGGAAATTGACCATGGCCGATTCTGGGCCTTCAGGTTCCCCCTTACCACTTCATCCTCAAGAAGCTAAAAATGATAAATCCTAAGCACTGGAGACCACTTTATCCAAATGTTAGTCATTTTGCATTTTTCTTAATATTGTACAGAAACACTTCTCTTATTCATATCTTTGGGCTCTTGAACAGATAAATAACTGACGTTTTTAAAGTGAGTTGCCTAAAATTCATGTTACACTTAGGAGGAGTTAAAACAAACAAACAAACAAACAAACAAACAAACAAACAAACAAAACAACTGTAGCATAAAGTCTTCCCCGAGCCCGAGGTTTACATCAAATTGAGTCAGTTTATTTTTCATTTGCTCAAAACTAATAACATATGAGTGTTCCTAGAAATGGTTTTAATTGCTTGAAACTGGTGTTTCTATTACATAGAATGCAATTTAAAAATACTCTGAGATAATTAAAAAGAGTTTTTAAATGTCTTGCTGTTTTTCTCATACTACTGCTTTGCCAGATAGATTGGGAAGAACGGCTATAACCCAGCCTGTGCCTGAGTGCCTATCAATTCTCACATAGTAAAGACTGAATTACTGATATTTTTGCATTCATCTCGGAAACGGTGAAGCTGACCTGAAAGTCTCCGTGATTTTAAGCTGAGCATTCACACTGACTTTTAAGATCAGCACCATAATGCTTCAAAGAGATGACAAAGCTTATGAGATGAAGAAAGGCCATAGAAAAGACATCCTCTAAAATGCAGACTCTCCAAATTCAACACATAATGAGCAAATTCACACTTTGCAGGAGTGTAGCACCTTAAGAGATGGCCTGTACTATGTCGTTGGTGGAGGGTACCAAGATGACTCAGAAAACTAGGACAAGAATGTCGCTGAACATAGAAATCTGTGACTTACTCAAATAGAGAAGAC
>NW_006409818.1:1259-2924 GCF_000296735.1 Chrysochloris asiatica | reverse complement strand
CCATATCTGCATTGCTGCCTTTCCCCTCTTCCACTCTTCAGAAGACCAACATGATCACCAGCAAGTTTACACACCTGCTGTGTTCCCTTTGAGTTTCAGTCTTGGAGGGGGTTTGTCCTGAAGGGACTTGATGCTTGCCTTGATGGATTCCCAGCAAACTACTTGCTTGTTCTTGTAGTAGTCAATCACAGTCATTTTTGTTTTCAATTTTTCCTTCTGGTCATTCTTTCAAGAAGAACCTTCTGTTCCACAAGCCACTCCAGGCTGTTCTGAATGTCCTTTCAAGTGGGAATGTCCCATCTCAGAAGGTTCTAGATGAGGTTCAGGATTCCACCTAAGGCTCTATACACTACAAAGGCTCCACAAGAAGATTTTTTCACTGGGAAAGTTCTAGAACCCCATTTAGATATTCCAATACGTTATAGGCTAAGATGGGCTTACAAGCATTCTGTAATCATGTTTTCCAATATTCCTTTCTTTCCCACTCAATTGTTTATTTTACAATTGTAGGCAAGGGAAACTAGCATTCATAAGACAGTCAAACATCTTAACATTATTTCCCCTCTTTTACCCATTCAGACTATGTCTCGATCCCTGTATCAAAGAGCCCTGTAGTTCCAAGGTTGAGCATACATCACTATTTACCTCTGTCCCATTTAGCCCATGAAAACCTGCTTAAGTGTTCTCCTATGTACCTTGTTCTTCCATCCCTCTCCCCTTTCTGTGTATTGTCTTCCCCAACACCCAAAATATGTGTCTATCCCCTACCCTGTGCTCTACCATCCCCTCTCTCCCACCCCTGATAACCAACAAAGAATTTTTCTTTTTTCTTTCTCTTAGTATGGATATCATTTCCTAAGCTTCATATTTTTAATGTTTCCGTGTTCTTGGATTTTCATTTTCTTGGTATGGTGTGAAGTAATAATTTTCTTTGAGGTTACCCTATATTCTATTTACTTTCTCCTCTGTTTAAACAGTCTATTTTATCTTGTAATATACCTGGCCTCCTCATCACCTGGATCTCTGTTCCTGTATTTTTACCTTCTTTCACATTGTAATTGTTTTCATCATAGACTGACTTCCCACATCCTTTGAACTCATTCTTATTGTTTTGTTCTGTTCTGGAATCTTCCATCTGTCAATTGAAATCCATGTGATGCTGCCACATATGTCAATCTCTGGTTGTTGTCTGTTCTTGTTGGCTCTCAATTCAAAGAACTCCCTTTAAGATGTTTTGAAACACTGGATTGTCTTTGGCAAAGTTCCTTAGCTTCTGTTTATCCTGGAATGTTTTGATTACACTGTCGTATTTGTTTAATGGCTTTGCTGGATAGACGATTCTTGGTTAGCAGTTTTGTTGTTGTTGTTTTACAGGGTTTCATCTATGTCTCCCTGTTCCCTTCTTGCCGGCATGGTTTCTGCTGAGAGATCAGAGCTTAATCAAATTTGCTTGCTTTTGTATTTAACATTTCTCTTTTCCCTAGCTGCTTTCAGGATTCTTTCCTTGTCTTTGATTTTGGAGAGCTTGATTATGATATGTATTGGTGATTTTCTTTTGGGGTCCATCCTTCCTGGGGTTTGTTGAGCCTCTTAAATGCTTACCTTTTCATTTTTTAGAATGTTAGGAAAATGTTCTTCCAGTAGCTCTTCAACTATCTCCTCTGT
>NW_006409818.1:0-544 GCF_000296735.1 Chrysochloris asiatica | reverse complement strand
CTGTTCTGGGAGACCATTCAGTTTAAGCAGTACCTATTGATTCTTCCCCCTTCTTAGATTCTGCACACTGTGATCTTTGCTGAACAGATCTATGCGAATGTGTTGTAGAACTCTCAGGCAGTAAGGGAGTATTGACTCACTTAGGCACTCTTGCAAACAGCAAGAGACAGCAGGAAAAAATGTTCACACCTTTATCTCTGATGGTCGGTCAGACCTCTGCAGTGGGAGTGCTCCCCTGCTCCTGCTCCATCATGTCCAAGATGGCCACTCTAGCACCCACGGGCAGCTGCAGATCAGAAAACACCACCAACTCAGTTACTCTGAGTTGAAAAATAAGAAAAGTAAAAAGGGAAGTCCATCTCCTGATCACATCTACCTGGAGGCAATCAGAAAAGTTAATAATACATCAACATACATTTATCCAATTATTGTAAACACATCTCATTATCGAAGATGCCCAAGTTCTGGGACTGTCCCATGAACCTGCTTCATCGATATTCTGTGTTATTGCTGTCAGAGGTCTGCATCACACTTCTTCCTAATC
>NW_006409817.1:25094-25650 GCF_000296735.1 Chrysochloris asiatica | reverse complement strand
TTTGACCACTGTAGCCATGTAGCAAGTTTTGAAATCAAGTAGTGAGAGGCTCCCACCTTGTTGTTCTTCTTAAGCAGTGCTTTGCTTATCCTGGGTCTCTTACCTTTCCATATAAAGTTTATAATTGCTTTTTCCATCTCTTTGAAGAATATCGTTGGAATCTGAATTGGGATTGCATTATATATGTAAATTTCTTTGGGCAGTATTGACATTTTCACTACGTTAAGTCTTCTTATCCAGGAGCATGGTACATTCTTCCATTTTTGTAAGTCTCTTTTGGTTTCTTGTAGCAGTATTCTGTAGTTTTCTTTGTATAGGTACTTTGTTTCCCTGGTTACATTTATTCCTAGGTATTTCATCTTTTGGGTGGCTATGGTAAATGGCATTGTTTGCCTAATGTCCTTTCAGCACTATCATTATTGGTATAGAGGAATTGAAGTGATTTTTGGATGTTGATTTTACACCATGCCACTTTGCTGAATCCTCCAATGAGGTCTAGTAGTTGTTTTTACTGAGTCTTCCTATATATATAGGATCATATCATCTGCAAATAGAC
>NW_006409817.1:21351-21857 GCF_000296735.1 Chrysochloris asiatica | reverse complement strand
GTTTTGGATTGTTTCCAATGCCATATCTATCATGTTTGATTGCTCCTGTAGCACTTTCCTGACTTCTTCCTTATTTTCCTCCACCCCTTTTCAGAGCATTTTAATTTGTTTCCATATCATTCATCTGAATTCCTTCTCAGGCAGATCCAGAGCTTGCTCTTCTACTGGAAAGTCTGTGTCTGCTTCCAGCTCATTTGTCTCAGTTACTTTTTCTATTTTGGGACATGTGTTGAGATCTTTAATTGTGTTTTCTTGGACATTTTCAGCAGTTATATGGGTTTTTAGTGCTTAAATGGACATATGTTGCTTTGCTGTTATGCTTGCTGAATGTCACCTGGTGGGTATTATCTGGAGATTGGCTTCCCTTTCCATGTGTAATGCCTTGCAGCTGATTTTGGCTTTTGTCCAGATGGTGGAGTATTACAGGGTATGCTTGTAGCTTGGCTATATGGGCACAGTTACTGTCTCTTCTTGGGTAAGGTAGGGAGAGAAAGCTCCAACCCCTG
>NW_006409817.1:19773-20996 GCF_000296735.1 Chrysochloris asiatica | reverse complement strand
AGATAGGCCTGTAAACGTGGGGACAAAAGTTGTAAAACTCAGAAGTCCAAAAGGAAGTCAGTTTCTAAAGCAGAGGGAAAAGTAGGGTTCTACTCTTTCACATGGCATCATTATGAGTCAAAATCAACTCAATGGCAACTAACAAGTTAATCCATGCAGAGAAAAGTTAAACTGCTATCTGGGTCATACAGTTAGTGGAAAATTTGTAGGTGGCTAAGACTCAAGGGGAGTCCTGGTGTGACTATACACATGGGCCTCACCATATGGAATACATAGGAATCAAATCTGTGGGAAGATAGAAATAAGACAGTCCATATCGTCCACCTAAACGAGGCCAGGGACTGACTGTGAAACAGACCAGCAATTGCTCATATCCAAGTTCAAGCTGAAACTGAAGAAAATTAATACAAGTCCATGAAAGCCAAAATATGACCTTAAGTATATCCCATCTGAATTTAAAGACCATTGCATGAAAATATTGGATACATTAGACATTAATGACCCAAGACCAGAGAAGTTCTGGGATGACATCAAGACCATTAAAAAATAGGAACAAAAGGAATAAACCCCAAAATTTATATCAGAATTGACTCTGAAATTTGCTCCTCACCATAGAAAAACTAAAGCAACTAGAAGAAATGATGAAGTAAAAGTATTGAAAAGAAAATTTCACACGGCAATTGGAGAAGACGAAATAAGCTATTATAATGAAATGTGCAAAGACAGAAAGTTAAAAAATCAAACAGGAAGACCATGCTCAGCATTTTTCAAGCTAGAAGAACTGAAAAAAAAATTCAAGAGTTGAGTTGCTATATTAAAGGATTCTATCAGAAAAATATTGAATGTTTTTGTAAACATCAAAAGAAGATGAAAGAAATATAGTCACTGTATCCAAAAGAATTGGTCAATGCTCAATCATTTCAAGAGGTAGCATATGACTAAGAACTGAAGTTATTGAAGGAAAAAGTCCAAACTATGCTGAAGGTATTGGCAAAAAACAAGGATTCTTGTATTCTCAGAATGCAAATTACAGTGTTTCAGAAAACTGATACAGTATTGGAGGTGCTCATTTGACTATGTCAAGAAATTTGGAAGCCAGCTACCTGGTCAACTGTTTGGAAGAAATCCATATTTGTCCCCATTCTAAAGAAAGGAAACCCAACGGAATGCAAAAATCATTGAACAATATAGCTTTAACATCATACACAAGTAAATTTTTGCTG
>NW_006409817.1:11908-19673 GCF_000296735.1 Chrysochloris asiatica | reverse complement strand
GAAACCTCAACAATTAGTCAGCAAACATTACAGATAAGTCAGCAAATCACCAATTTTGTTCCACTCACAAAACCAACCTGTTAAGCCAGAACTTCACACTTACTGGCAAATAAGGTTATTGTTGTTGTTGTTGTTGTTAAGTGCCGTCGAGTCGGTTCAGACCCATAGCGACCCTGTACAGGGTTTCTGAGGGTGTAAATCTTTATGGGAGTAGAAAGCCTCATCTTTCTCCCGTGGAGCAGCTGGTAGTTTCGAACCGCTGACCTTAAGGTTCGCAGCCCGATTCGTAACCACTACACTACATCAGATAGATCTTGGATAAAGCATAGAATACCAGAAAGATGTTTACTTGTGCTTTATTGACTATGCAAAGGCATTTAACTATGTGGATCATACAAACTGTGGATAGCATTGTGAACAATGGGTACTCCAGAACACTTACCTGTGCACATGAGGAACCTGTGCATAGACCAAGAGGTAGTCCATTTGAACAGAATTGTTTAAAATCAGGAAAGGTGAGTTTCAGTGTTGTATCCCTTCACCATACTTATTCAATCTGTGTGCTGAGCAAATAATTTGAGAAGCTGAAATATATGAAGAATATGTGGCATTAGGAGTGGAGGAAGACTCATTAACAACCTTTGATATGCCAATACACAATTTTGCTTACTGGAAGAGAAGGGGACTTGAAATGATTACTGATTAAGATCAAATAATACAACTTTCAGTACGGATTGCACCTTAAATAAAGAAAACAAAAATTCTCACAACTGAACCAATAAATAATATCTTATGATAAATAGAGAAACAATTGAAGTTAACAAAGATTTCATTTTGCTTGGATCCAAAATCAACACTCATAAATAAAAGAAGCAGCTGTCAAGAAATCAAATGATGTATTGCATTAGGCAAATCTGCTGTACAAGACCTCTTTAAAGTGCTAAAGAGCAATGATGTCAATTTGAGGACTAAGGTACACCTAACCCAAATCATGGCATTTTCAGTTGTCTCATATGCATGTGAAAGTTGGACAATGAATAAGGGAGACTATAGACTAATTTGAATTACAGTGCTAGTGAAGAATATTGAAAATATAATGGAATGCCAGAAGAATGAAAATAATCTATCTTGGACAAAGTGCAGCCAGAATGCTCCTTAAGAGTGAGAATGGTGAGTCTCTCGTACTATGGACATAGTCTCAGGAAGGATCAATCCCTGGAGAAGGACATCATGCTGGTAAAGTGGAGGGCCAGTGAATAAGAAGACCCTCAGTGAGATGGATTGACTTAATGACAGTAACAATGGCCTCAAACTTAGCAACAATTGTGAGTATGGACCTGGATCAGACAGAGTTTTATTCTGTTGTTTATAGTGTCGCTGTGAGTTGGAACTGACTTGATGACATATAACAACAAACAATCATAAGACTCAGATGCATTTACTGTGCTTAGCTGTTAGCTAAAAGGAAGTTCAAGTCCCCCCAGAAGCTTCTGAGAAGGAAGTCCTAGAAAATCATTGAAAACATACCATGTAGTACAGTTCTACTCTGACACATAAGGAGTAGCCCTGAGTTAGAATTGCTTGAATGGCAACGGATTTGATTTTTAAGAGCTAGGTAGAGAATGGAGATGGTTTTGTTAGAGTATGCCACAAAAGTATGTGGGGGCAATGCAGGTTGATGAGGGTCCCCAACACAGATTAAAAAAATCTAGTCTAATTTGAAGTGGGCTAGTTCTGGTGTTGTGCTGTGGGATAATGCACTAGACCACAAGGTTGGCTTGAACTGCAAGGTTGGTTGTTCAAATTCAAGAGCTGCTCGTTGGAAATCCTGTATAGGATTGCTATGAGTCAGAACTGACTTAAAGGCACTTAATAACAACAGTGGAGATATACCTTGTAAGAAAATAGATTTGGAAGAATTTCACTCAAAGACAAAGAAGGACCTTCACTGGATTACTTACTGGGAGCACTGAGTTTAGGATGTCTGTAGTAAGTTTGTATCAGAATTGTCTAGAGGAAAAAACTTTTTCCTCAAAATGGACAAATATCTAAGCAACTGGGAGATAAATTTTCTGTAACATGAGAAGCGTGTGTGAGTGCAAAGCCAATGTAAAGTGCTACCTCTCTTGGGAATATCTACAAATCATACTGTAATTTGAAAAGGGTTTGATAAAGTGGTAAAAGGAAAACATGGAAAATGAACTTGGGATCCTGAAATAGCAAAATTCTAAACTGTGACCTGGAAGTTGTTCTCTTTCTGTCATAATGTAGCACAAACCCTCTGGATCCATAGACTTAGCTACTTCCTGCACCATTTTATAGGTTTTCCTCCCTTTCCATCATTTTTATTTTTTAACTTGTTCACAGCCATTTTCCATGTGACTTCACATTCTCCATCTCTTATTTCTCTTCTGAAATATATAACATTTATTCCTGATCACTTTTTACTATATACAGATCATTTTAATTCCATTTTTACTACTGGCGGTATTCAAGACATTTCCAGTCTGACATGTCCTTTGAATTTACATTTCCCTCAGTTTTCACATTAAACCTTTCAAAAATGGAGCACCCTCCTCTGCCACTCCCCAAATCCAAGATAAACCTAGCCAGCAAGATGATTTGAAATGCAAGGGAACAGAAACAATATTCAAGGCTGTTAAGGCTACATAATGGTATGCAAGTCAAACTCTACATTTCAAGTGTAAAGGGTATAGACTTCAACAAACATAAGCAATGCTATCACGTCTGTCATTATTCAATGAGTCTTCATTTCAGGTCTCCCTCAGTAGCTCCAAAGGAAATGCATTAGGATGGTGGTGAGCCTTGACTGTCCAGGAATTCTTCTAGGCTAAGGGAAGTAACCAAAGGAGGCGTTTTCCCTCCTTTTTTACCCCCTACTTTGGTAGTGTAGTGGTTACAAATCGGGCTGCGAACCTTAAGGTCAGCAGTTCGAAACAACCAGCTGTTCTGAGGGAGAAAGATGAGGCTCTATGCTCCTGTAAAGATTTACAGCCATAGAAATCCTGTACAGGGTTGCTATGAGTCAGAACTGACTCCACTGCACATAACAACAACAAATGTCACCTTAAAACACCCATATATAACAGTAAGCACTGCTGTTAGCTAGTTGCCCCATCTGAATCTAATATCCGGATTTCAGGCTCAATTTATCACATTTACAGCACCACAATGCTTTATCAGCCCAGATTATAGAATAACACCTTGGCATTGTACATGAACAATCACCTCACATTTCTGTACTAATGACCATTCTATGAGAAAAAGCTAAGGTTTAGGAGGCACTGAGCAAGGCAGGTGAGGCCTGATTACTATAAGTCACTAAACTATTTGAGGTGCCTGGGTTGGAAAGTGAATGTTCACCAGTAAGGAAGAGAGAGTGAGGCAATGCATGGTTGGTGATACTGAGGAGCTTTAATTGGTCTTGAGACACAAAACTGAAAGGGAACCTAATATTACAAGGAAGCATAACAACTGACCCTTGTGTACTTGTGAGACCAGGAGTTGAGTTCTTTACTTATGAAGACTCAGGTTATTTCTTTTTAAGCTTCTTTTGTGCTATTATGCTTGTCATTGTCATTAATAAAATTAAGTTAAATATTGCTAAACATGAAATATATGAGTGAAAAAAGCACGAGTTGTTTCTGTGAAAACTTTGTTGAATATTTTGAAAAGATTCAATACAGGCAAGTTGCTGGGAAATGGTAAAAGTAGAAAACAAATTTTAAAAATCTAGGCAGTTTCTGCACTCAACTTACCCAGCCTGTGTCTTTAACTATTTTGTGTTCCTTTAAATAAATTAAAATTAGAAATAGTAGAAGATATATAATGGGTGTGGTTTATGCAAGAAAGATAATGCAGAACTCTAATCAATTGATGACTATTCAAAGAAAAAGCTTAGGCCTTATGTCAAAAATTTGGCTCCCCCCCCCCAAAAAAAAACAACTCAGTAATTTTATTTAAAAATAAAAGCTTGATGTACATTTTTATAATTTTAAATAAGTTACTTCTTTAATCAACTACTAACTGGTGTGGCACTGTAGGATAAGAACTCAACCACAAGGTCGGCAGTTCAAACTCATCACCTGCTCCTTGGAAACCCTATACAGGGTCACTATGGGTGAGAACTGACTTGATGACACTTAACAACAATAACAGCAACACTATTAATGGACTGGACCGAAAAGTTGATTTGAACCTCAAGGTGTCAGTTCAAACCCACCAGCTGCCCCTTGGAAACCCTACACAAGGTTGCTATGAGTTGGAACCGACTTAATAAAAACAATTAATGAAAGGAGCCCTGGTAGTGTTAGAGGTTTATAAGTTGTACTGCTAACCGTAGGTCAGCAGTTCAAATCTACCTGCCGCTCCATGGAAGAATGATGAGGCTTTCTACTCCAATAAAGATTTTCTGTCTGGGAAACCCTATACAGAGTTGCTATGAGTCAGAACTGACTTCATGACACACAATCACCACCACCACTGCTGTTTTGAACCAACGCCCTGCCCTGATGACACTGTTGAACTTTTTCCCTCATTATTACTCAGGTGACAGCCACAGGGGTAGGAGCTCAGTGATCAGTCTTTCCTTCCAGGTTCAGTGTAGTCGCATTTCATGATGGTGACACTTCTAAGGACTTTGTGTAATTCAAAGCTCCTTTATTTTCAGCCTGTTGTTGTTAAGTGATGTCATGTCCATTTTGACACATAGAGACCCTGTATAGGACTTCTGAGGAGCGACTGGTGAGTTTGAACCGTTGACCTTGTGGTTCAAACTGACTTTGCAGTTGAGTGCTTATCCCACAGCATCACACTAGGACTACTTAATTTTAGCTTAATCATGACAAAAACAGGCAGGAATTTCCGCTTAACAGATAAAAGTGGTACCACTAGAGCAGTATCATACATCCAATTTACAAATCCCTTACAGACCACTTTGAAATTGAGATTCTTGATAAGTTTAGAAGTAGTTTCAAAATTTACATTCTTTGTATTTTATGCATAAGGACTTTTATTATTTTATATTACTTCATTTTAAATTGGCTTAATTCTAATTTTCAAAAAAACCAAGGTTGTTCTGTATCAAAATCAATTCTCTGCTGGAACACAGAAATAAGCCTTCTGAAGAAAGTCTTACATTTGCCGGGCAAACATAAGCCCTATACCATTGAACTCAGTTTTGACTAATAAGCCTATTATCATGAAAAGAAACGATCTTTTCTCACCTTCTTCCTGGAATGAATCACTTCTTTGAGATTTCTCTTTCTTCATATGCTATAGGCAATGTCACTCTGCTTCAACTTTTTTATATTCTTCGATATGAAGCTTGTGAATGACTTTGTGGGCTGTGTCATTTTAAAACTACAGAACCAAGATATCTATCTACAAAATCATTTAACACCTCTAGATAATTAGATTTCTTCAACATGTCTCTCTCCATCACAAGGTCTCTGACAGGAATGTCAAACAACTCTAGACCCTTTCTAATATTTTTAGATGACCTGTTATAGTTCTTAAGATTAAATATGAGGTACTGACACATATTATTTTGGATATACCAAATAGATTTGACCAGTGTTTCTCAAATTGAATTCTAGGATGTTAAAAGGTCAATAGGGATTTCTCAGGGCCAGAGACATGGACTCCCAACAAAAGTCACTGTTTTCATCCTTTCTCTTATTTTCTCAGAGATTTTGTCCCATTTGTCTGAATTTTCCATTATTATTCAGAAATAGCTCATTTATCTGCAGCCCACTTGTGCAGTTACATAATCAACCACATACTTTTAATAACTAGAGATTAAGTTAAAAGGTCCTAAATTTCCAAAATGTTATGCAAGCTGTCATGGAAAATGGTGGAGTAGGAAACTTCAGGAATCCACCCATCCATCAAACTAACTGGTCAGAGCCATCTGAAGAAAAATTTTTGGAATGTTGACATCTAGCAAAATACTTGCAAAGTCCAGGGGAGTGCCTGATGAAGAAAGAGGAAATTTTGGGTAGATTTATGCATTTTTATATAAAGGCTATCATTACTTAGCCCCCAACATGGTGTCAGGGTGTCCTGGGGATGGTGGCCTGACTTCTTGGCACAGCCTACTGGTTCCTGTAAAAGGGAACTTGTTCTTCAAAACTCAGAGTTGTGTATTTTGCTGAGGAGCTTTTGATTGCTGAGGGTCTAGTACAAAGGCTGGTCCATTTCAATCACCTTTTGTAGAGTGTTTTCCCTGACATTATATATAAACAAGGGAGTTTAAAAAGATAGAACTGCCTATCTAAGAAAGACAGGAAAAAAAGACAAGACCATTATGGATGTCATAGAAACTATGAAACTTGCTCTTGAATGGGAAAAACAAGATGGGATAAATGAGCTGAACAGATTTTTTTGAGTGGTTTGAAAAGACAAAGTGATATAATGAACTGTACTAAGAACTGGAGTTAGAAAACCAAAAAGGGGATTGCATTCTTGGCATTTGTCAAACTGAAAGAACTGAAGAAAATAAAAATCAAGTCTCAAGTTGTAAGATTAAAGGTTTCTATGGGCAAAATATTGACTAAAACAGGAAGCATTGAAAGAAGATGGAAAGAATACACAAAGTCAGTGTATCAAAAATAATTGGGTCAATGTTCAGTCATTTCAATAAGTACCACATGATCGAGCATCAATAGTAACAAAGGAAGAAGTCCAAGCTGCAGTGAAGGCACTGGTGAAAATCAAGGTTCCAGGAAGTGATGGCATAACAATTAAGATGTTTCAATAAACAGATGGAATGCTGAAAGTTCTCACTCATCTACGACAAGAAGTTTGGATGTCATCAACCGACTGGAAAAGACCTACATTTATACACAGTCCAAAGAAAGGTGATCCAAAAGAATGCAAAAATTATAGAATATCATTACTATCACACACAACTAAACATTTTGCTGAAGTCAATTTGAAAATGGTTGTAGGAATACATTGACAAGAAACTGCCAGAAAGTCAAGCCAGATTCAGAAGAGGACATGGAATGAGAAATACTGTTGCTGACGTCTGATGGATCTTGGTGGAAAGAAGAGAATACCAGAAAGACGTTTACCTGTGTTTTATAGGCTATGCAAAGACATTAGATTGTACGGATCATAATAAATTATGGCTAGCATTGCAAAGAATGAGAATTTCACAACACTTAACTGTGTTCATGAAGAACCTGCATATAGACCAAGAAGCAGTTATTTGAAAAGAACAAGGTGATAGTTAAAATCAGGAAAGGTGTGTGTCAGGGTAGGATAAGCATTGGACTGTAACTGCAATTTGGCAGTTCCAATCCACCAGCCACTCTCAGAAACCCTACACAGGATCGCTATGAAGTTAGACTGGCTCGATAGGACATAACAATTACATATTTATTTAATCTGTATGCTGAACAAAATGATCTGGGAAGTCAGACTATGAAGAACACAGCATCAAGATTGAAGGAAGATTCATTGACAATATGCAGTAGGAAGATGACACATTTTGCTTACTGAAAGTGAAGAGGGCTTGAAATATTTATGAAGATCAAAGGTTACAGCCTTTTCTATGAATTATACCTCAACATAAAACAAAAATCATCACAGCTAGACCAATAAACACCATCAGGATAAATGGAGAAAACGTTCAAGTTGTTAAGGATTTAATTTTACTTGCATACAGTCAATATTCATGGAAGCAACAGTCAAGAAATCAAATGATGTATTTTTTGATAAATGTGCATAGGGTAAAGCA
>NW_006409817.1:3826-5498 GCF_000296735.1 Chrysochloris asiatica | reverse complement strand
AGCCTCGGAAACCCTGTTCAGGGTCACTATGGGTTGGAACCAACTCGATGGCACTTCACAACAACAGCAACAAATGATGAACAGAAACTTTGACGAAAACAAGGAAGAATTCAGGATAGCACTACAGGAAGCATCAAGCAAAATAGATAAAGGATTTGAGACAATATAAAACGTGATAATAGAACTCCAGAAGAGGAATACTAAGATTCAGAAATGGATACTGAAAGGGCAAAAGAGTAAATCTGAAACAATGGAAGCTCAAATTAGTGAGCTTGAAGAAAAATCTCTCAACACTAGTAAGTTAGAAGAACAATCAAAAGAAAAATCTGAAGAAAGCCTACGATCCATGTGGGACAACATGAAGAGGAATAACTTACAGGTGATTGGGATTCCAGAACAGGAAGGGACAAAGAAATGCACAGAAAAGGTAGTCAAAGAACTTTTGGAAGAAACTTTCCCTAACATCATGAATGATGAGAAGATAATAGTATGAGAAGGTAAACCAAACCCAGATAGGATAGATCTCAGCAGAAAATCACCAGGACATACCATAATTAAACTCTTCAAAAATCAAAGACAAGGAAAGAATCATAAAAGTATCCTAGGAAAAACGAAAGCTTACCTACATTGGAGAACCAATAAGATTAAGCATTGATTTCTCAGCAGAAATCATGCAGACAAGAAGGCAATGGTAAGACATATACAAAACACTGAAGAGAAATAAAATCCAAGTAACAATCATATACCCAGCAAAAATGTCCCTCAAATATGATGGCAAAACTAGAACATTTCCAGATAAACAGCAAATAAAGGGATCTGTAAAAACCAGACCATTTTACAAAACATACTAAAGAGTGGATTTCAAGATATAACAGACAGTGTAAACTGGAGAAGAAATTAATAAATTACAGAGTAACTGCAAAGAAAATTAATACATCTTTACATCAAACCAAGAAGAGGGAAAACAATGAAGATTTTGTAAACATTAAAACAATAGCAATGAAGAAATTAACAAGAAAATGCACAAACAAAATGAACTCAACATAGAAAAAAATATGTGAAATAAATAAAATAGCAGACACACAAAACCACACATACAACATCTGCAATAAATTCATACCAATTGATATTACACTGAAGGTCACTAGATTAAATATACCAGTCAAAAGTCAGAGAGTAGCAGAATGGTTGAGAAAGTAAGATCCTTCAATATGCTGTCTATAAGAGACACACCAAGACAAAAATAGATTAAAAATCAAAAGATGGGAAAAAATATATCAAGAAAATGGTGATCAAAATGAGCAGGAGTGGCAGTATTAATTTCTGGTAAAATAGTCTTTAAAGCAAAAACCAGCATAAGAGCAAAGAAGGACATTATCTCATGTGTCATTTGAACAAGAGGAAATAGCCATAATAAATATCTATGTTCCCAATGAAAGAGCCTGTAAATATATAAATCAAACTCTAATAGAATTAAAGAAAGAAATAAACAATTCTACAATAATAGGAGATTTTAATGCACAGCTTTTGATAAAGGACAGAGCAATTAGAAGGAAACTCAACAAAGATACAGAAGAACTAAGTAACACAATCAACACAAGACCTCATAGATTTATATAGAGCACTCAACCCAACAATGGCACAATACACATTGTTTCCAATACACATAGAA
>NW_006409817.1:629-1611 GCF_000296735.1 Chrysochloris asiatica | reverse complement strand
ATAGTGGGTCCAAGCAAAATAAAGTCTTTGACAACTTCAATCTTTTCTCCATTTATTGTGATGTTATTTACTGGTCCTGTGGTGATGATGTTTGTTTTCTTTA
Organism: Chrysochloris asiatica; assembly: GCF_000296735.1. Taxonomy (NCBI): domain Eukaryota; kingdom Metazoa; phylum Chordata; class Mammalia; order Afrosoricida; family Chrysochloridae; genus Chrysochloris; species Chrysochloris asiatica. Next base: position 1,508 of record NW_006409817.1, on the reverse strand, counting down.
CATTGAGGTATAACCAATACTGAAGTCTGTGGTCACTGATCTTCATCAGTAAATATTCTAAGCCCTCTTCATTCTCAGCAAGAAAGGTTGCATCATTTGCATGTTGCAGGTTGCTAATAAGTCTTCCTTCCTTCATATTCTTCTTCATATGTCCAGCTTCTCAAATGATTTGGTCAGCATACAGATTGAATAAGTATGCTGAAAGAATACAACCATGGCCCACACCTTTCCTGATTTTAAACCATTCAGTGTCCCCTTGGTCTTTTTTAATGACTGCCTCTTGGCCTATATACAGGTTCCTTATGAGCACAATTAAGTGCTCTGGAATACTTATTCTCCACAATATTGTCCACAGTTGTCATGACCCACACAAATTGAAAACCTTTGTGTTGTCAGTCAAACACAGGTAAACATCTTTCTCATATTCTCTGCTTTCAGCCAAGATCCATCTGACATGAGCAATGATATCTCTCATTCCACATCCTCATCTGAATCCAGTTTGAATCTCTGGCAGTTCCCTGTCAATGGACTGTTGCAAAAATTTATTTGCATGTGACATTAATGCTATTGTCTGATGATTTCCACATTCCATTGGGTCGCCTCTCTTTGGAATGGGCAAAATATGTGTCTCTTCCCATCAGTTGGCCGGTAGCTGTCTTCCAAATTTCTTGGCATAGATGAATGAGTGCTTCCAGTGCTGCATAAGTTTCTTGAAAGATTTCTATTTGTAATCCATCAATTCCCGGAGCCTTGTTTTTGCCAATGCTTTTTGTGTACATTGGACTTTTTCCTTCAAATGCTACCTGTTGAAAAAGTTGAACATTGACTTTTTTTTTTTTTTTTTTTCTGGATACAGTGACTCTGTATATTCCTTCTATC
>NW_006409817.1:0-529 GCF_000296735.1 Chrysochloris asiatica | reverse complement strand
CTCCACAATATTGTCCACAGTTGTCATGACCCACACAAATCGAAAACCTTTGTGTTGTCAGTAAAACACAGGTAAACATCTTTCTCGTATTCTCTGCTTTCAGCCAAGATCCATCTGACATGAGCAATGATATCTCTCATTCCACATCCTCATCTGAATCCAGCTTGAATCTCTGGCAGTTCCCTGTCAATGGACTGTTGCAAAATTTTATTTGCCTGTGACATTAATGCTATTGTCTAATGATTTCCACATTCCATTGGGTCGCCTCTCTTTGGAATGGGCAAAATATGTGTCTCTTCCCATCAGTTGGCTGGTAGCTGTCTTCCAAATTTCTTGGCATAGATGAATGAGTGCTTCCAGTGCTGCATACGTTTCTTGAAAGATTTCTATTTGTAATCCATCAATTCCCGGAGCCTTGTTTTTGCCAATGCTTTTTGTGTACATTGGACTTTTTCCTTCAATATAATTGACCCTTGATCAAATGCTACCTCTTGAAAAAGTTGAACATTGACTTTTTTTTTTTTTTTTT
>NW_006409816.1:22969-23630 GCF_000296735.1 Chrysochloris asiatica | reverse complement strand
CCATATGCTGAGAGCTAGCTACATGACAGATGAGTCCAACATGTCTATATACTGAGAGTTAGCTACATGCATATGAGTCCAACATGACCACATACTGAGAGTTAGCTACATAACCGATGAGTCCAAAATGTCCATATACATAGAGCTAGCTACATGGCATAGTAGTACAACATTTCCATATACAGAATTCTGGCTAAATGGCAGATGAGTACAACATGTGTATATATAGAGGACTAGCTCAAGGCAGATTAGTCCTAAGTATTCATACAGAGAGAGCTGGCTACAAGGCAAATGAGTCCAAAAAGTCCATATACAGAAGAACTATCTACATTGGAAGATCAGTCCAACATATCCATGCACAGAGAGCCAGCTACATGACAGACCAGTCCAAAATTTCCATATACAGAGAACTAGCTACATGGCAGAGTAGAGCAACATTTCCATATGCAGAATTCTAGCTGCATAGCTGAGTAGTCCAGCATATTCATATACAGAGTAATAGCTACATAGCATATGAGTCCAACATGTCCATATTATAAGAGTTAACTATATGGCAGAAGAGTCTAACATGTGTATATATAGAGGACTAGCTACAAGGCATATAGTTCCAAAATGTTCATATAAAAAGAGCTGGCTACATGAATGATGAATCCAATATGTC
>NW_006409816.1:20839-22699 GCF_000296735.1 Chrysochloris asiatica | reverse complement strand
CTAGCTACATGGCAGATGAGTACAATTTGTCCATAAATTGAGAGCTAGCTACATGGCAGAGTGGTCCAACATGTCCATATACAGAGTACTAGCTACATGGCAGATGGTCCAACATGTCCACATACTGAGTGTTAGCTACATGGTAGATGAGTGCAACATGTGTGTATATAGAGGGCTAGCTACAATTCAGATGAGTCCAACATGTTAATACAGAGAGAGCTGGATACATGACTGATGACTGCAACAAGTCCATATACAGAGAACTATCTACATGGCAGACAAGTCCAATATGTTCATATACAGAGAGCTACATACATGACAAATCATTACAACATATCCATGCACACTGAGCTACCTACAGGGTAGACGAGTCCAAATTGTCCATATATAGAAAGCTAGCTACATGACAGAGTAGTGAAACATTTCCATATACAGATTTCTAGCTACATGGCAGATGAGTCCAATGTGTATATATACTGAGAACTAACTACATGGCAAAGTATTGCAACATGTGCATATACTGAGTGTTAGCTACAGGGTAGATGAGTCCAGCATGTGTATATATAAAGGACTAGCTACAAGTCAGATGAGTCCAACATGTTCATACAGAGAGAGCTAGATACATGGCTGATGATTCCAACATGTCCATATACAGTGAATTATCTACATGTCAGACAAGTTCTATATGTTCATATAAATAGAGCTACCTACAAGTTAGATCAGTCCAACATATCCATGCTCAGAGAGCTAGCTACATGGCAGACGAGCCCAACAAGTCCATATACAGAGAGCTATCTACATGGCAGAGTAATTCAACATTTCCATATACAGAGAGATAGATACATGGCAGAAGACTCCAACGTATTCATATACTGAGAGCTAGTTACATGGCAGTGCAGTGCAACATTTCCATATACAGAGTTTTAGTTACATGGCAGATGAGTCCAACATGTGTATATATAGAGAACTAGTTAAAAGGTAGATGAGTCCACCATGTTCATACAGAGAGAGGTGGATACATAGCTGATGATTCCAACATATCCATATACAGAGAGCTAGCTACATGTCAGACAAATCCAATTTGTTCATATAAAGAGAGCTAAGTACATGGCAGATCAGTTCAACATATCCATGGACAGAGAACTAGCTACATGGCAGACATGTCCAAAATACCCATATACAGAGAGTTAGCTGCATGGCAGAGAGTTAGCAACATGGCATATGTGTCCAACATGTGTATATACCTAGAACTAGCTCAAGGCGGATTAGTCCTAGGTATTCATAAAGAGAGAGCTGGTTACATGGCAAACGATTCCAATATGTCCATATACAGAGAACTAGCTACAAGGAAGACAAATCCAATGTGTTCATATAGAAAGAACTATCTACATAACAGATCAGTCCAATATAACCATACACAGAAATCTATTTACATGGCAGACAGTCCAAAATATCAATATACAGAGATCTAGCTACATGGCACAGTAGAGCAACATTCCCATATACAGAGTTCTAGCTACATGGCAGATGAATCCAACATGTCCATGTACTGAGAGTTAGCTACATGGCAGATGAGTCCGACATGTGTATATATAGAGGACTAGCTACAAGGAAGATACACAGAGAGCTAGCTACATGAAAGACAGCCCAAAATATCAATATACAGAGATCTAGCTACATGGCACAGAAGAGCAACATTTCCATATACAGAGTTCTAGCTACATGGCAGATGAGTCCAATATGTCCTTATACTGAGAGCTAGCTACATGGCTGAGCAGTCCAACATGTCCATATACAGAGTACTAGCTACATGGCAGATGAGTCCAACATGTCCATATACTGAGAGTTAGCTACATGGCA
>NW_006409816.1:17836-20504 GCF_000296735.1 Chrysochloris asiatica | reverse complement strand
GAGTTCAAAATGTCCATATACCAAGAGCTAGCTACATAGCAGTATAGTGCAATATTTCCATATACAGAGTTTTAGCTACATGGCAGATGAGTGAAACTTGTCCATAAACTGAGAGCTAGCTATATGGCAGAGTAGTCCAACATGTCCATATAAACAGTACTAGCTACATGGCAGATGGATCCAACATGTGCATATATTGAGTCTTAGCTACATGGAAGATGAGTGCAACGTGTGTATATAGAAAGGGCTAGCTACAATTCAGATGAGTCCATTATGTTCATACAGAGAGAGCTGGATACATGACTGATGATTCCAACATGTCCATACAGAGAGCTATCTACATGGCAGACAAGCCCAATATGTTCATATACAGAGAGCTACCTACATCGCAGATCAGTGTAACATATCCATGTACAGAGATTTAGCTACATGGCAGATGAGTCTAACATGCCCATATATAGAGTGCTAGCTACATGGCAGGTAGTGCAACATTTCCACATACAGAGTTGTAGCTACAAGGCAGATGAGTCCAACTTGTCTATATACAGAGAGCTAGCCACATAGCAGAGTCGTGCAACATTTCCATATACAGAGTTCTAGCTACATGGCAGATGTGTCCAACTTGTCCATATACTGAGAGCCACCTACATTGCAGACAGGTCTAATATGTTCATATACAGAGAGCTATCTATTTGCAGATCAGTCCAACATATGAATGTATAGAGAGCTAGCTACATGGCAGTGTAGTGCAATATTTCCATATACAGAGTTCTAGCTACAAGGCAGATATGTCTTGTCTATATACAGAAAAATAACTACATGGCAGAGTAGTGCAACATTTCCATATACAGATTACTAGCTACATGGCAGATATGTCCAACGTGTCCATATATTGAGAGCTAGCTACATGGCAGACATGTCCAATATGTTCATATACAGAGAACTACCTTTTTCACAGAACAGTGTAACATATCCATGTACAGAGAGTTAGCTACATGGCAGACGAGTCCAAAATGTTCATATAAAGAGTGCAAGTACACGGCAGGGTAGTGCAACATTTCCACATACAGAGTTCTAGTTACAAGGCAGATTGGTCCAACTTGTCTATATACAGAGAGCTAGCTACAGGGCAAAGTAGTGCAACATTTCCATATACATAGTTCTAGGTACAAGGCAGATGCATCCAACTTGTCTATGTAGAGAAAGTTAGCTACATGGCAGAGCTGTCCAACATGTCCATATACACGGTAATAGCTACATGGCAGATGAGTCCAATATGTACATATATTGAGAGCTAGCTACATGGCCGAGAAGTCCAATATGTTCATATATAGAGAGCTACTTTTTTCTCAGAAAAGTGTAACATATCCATGTACAGAGAGTTAGCTACATGGCAGAGGAGTCCAAAATGTTCATATACAGTGTGCAAGATCATGGCAGGGTCGTGTAACATTTCCACATACAGAGCTCTAGTTACAAGGCAGATGAATCCAACTTGTCTATATAAAGAGACCTAGATATATGGCAGAATAGTGCAAAATTTCGATATATAGAGTTCTAGCTACTTGGCAGATGTGTCCAACTTGTCCATATACTGAGAGCTAGATACCTGGCAGAGTAGTCCAACATGTCCATATTCAGAGTGCTAGCTACATGGCAGATGTGTCCAACTTGTCCATATAATATGAACCACCTAAATTGCAGACAAGTCCAATATGTTCATATACAGAGAGCTACCTATTTGCAGATCAGGCCAGCATATTCATGTATAGAAAGCTAGGTACATGGCAGACGATTCCAAAATGTCCATATACAGAGAGCTAGCTACATGGCAGGGTAGTGCACCATTTCAATATACAGAGTTCTAGCTACATGGCAGATGTGTCAAAGCTGTCCACATACTGAGACCTACCTACATGCAGAAAAGTTCAATATGTTCATATACAGGGAGCTACCTACTTGGCAGATAAATCCAACATATCAATGTACAGTAAGCTAGCTTCGTGGCAGACGGATCCAAAATGTCCATATGCAGAGAGCTAGATACATGGCAGGGTAGTGCAACATTTCCATATACGGAGTTCTAGCTATAAAGAAGATGAGTCCAACTTGTCTACATACAGAGAGCTAGCTACATGGCAGAGAAGTGCAACGTTTCCATATACAAGTTCTAGCTACATGTCAGATGTGTCCAACATGTCCATATACTGAGAGCCACCTACATGGCAGACAACCCCAATATCTTCATATACAGTGTGATACCTACTTGGCAGATCAGTCCAACATATCCATGTACAGAGAGCAAGCTACATGGCAGACGATTCCATAATGTACATATGCAGAGCGCTAACTACATGGCAGGGTAGTGCAATATTTCCATAGACAGAGTTCTAGCTACAAGGCAGATGAGTACAAATTGTCTATATACTGAGAGCTAGCTACATGGCAGAATACTCCAATATGTCCATATTCAGAGTACTAGCTATATGGCATATGTTTCCCACATGTCCATATATTGAGAGCTAGCTACATGGCAGACAAGTCCAATATGTTCATATACAAAGATCTACCTTCTTGGCAGATTAGTCCAACATGTCCATGTACAGAGAACTAGCTATATGGCAGATGAGTCCAAAATGTCCATATACAGAGAGCTAGCTACATGGCA
>NW_006409816.1:13040-16648 GCF_000296735.1 Chrysochloris asiatica | reverse complement strand
ATGGCAGAACAGTCCAAAATGTCCATATACAGAGAGCTAGCTTCATAGCAGTGTAATGCAACATTTCCATATAAAGTGTTCTAGCTTCATGGCAGATGAGTACAAATATGTCTATACACATATCCAGAGTTCTCGCTATATGGCAGATGTGTACAACGTTTCCATATACTGAGAGCTACCTACTTGTTCATATACAGATAACTACCTACTTGGCAGATCAGTCCAACATATCCATGTACACAGAGCTAGCTACATGGCAGATGAGTCCAAAATGTCCATATACATAGATCTAGCTACATGGCAGAGTAGTCCAACATGTCCATATTCATGGTAGTAGCTACATGGCATATGTATTCAACGTATCCATATACTGAGAGCTAGCTCTATGGCAGAGTACTCCAACACGTCCATGTACTGAATTCTCGCTACATGACAGATGAGACCAACACGTCCATATACTGAGAGCTAGCTACATGGCAGACAAGCCCAATATGTTCATATACAGAGAGGTACCTACTTGGGAGATGAGTTCAATATATCCATGTACAGAGAGCTAGCTACTTGCCAGACAAGTCCAAAATGTCCATATACAGAGTACTAGCAAAATGGCAGATGAGTCCAACATGTCCATGTACTGAAAGTTAGCTACATGGCAGATGAGTCCATCATGTGCATATTTAGAGGGCTAGCTACAAGGCAGATGAGTCCAACATGTCTATATACAGAGAGCTAGGTACATGGCAGTGTAGTGCAACATTTCCATATACACAGTTCTATCTATAGGGCAGATGAGTTCAACTTGTCTATATAAAGAGAGCTAGCTACATGGAAGGGTAGTGCAACATTTCCATAAGCAGAGCTGTAGCTACATGGTAGATGTGTCCAGCGTGTCCATATACTGAGAGTTAGCTACATGGCAGACAAGTCCAATATGTTCATATTCAGAAAGCTACCTACCTAGCATATCAGTCCAACATGTCCATATACAGAGAGCTAGCTACATGGCAGGGTAGTGCAACATATCCATACACAGAGTAGTAGCAACATGGCAGATGAGTCCAACATGTCCATATACTGAGAATTAGCTACATGACACATGAGTCCATCATGTGCATATTTAGAGGGCTAGCTACAAGGCAGATGAGTCCAACATGTTTATATACAGAGAGCTAGGTACATGGCAGTGTAGTTCAACATTTCCATATACAGAGTTCTAGCTACAGGGCAGATGAGTCCAACTTGTCTATATACAGAATGCTAGCTAAATGGCAGAGTAGTGCAACATTTCCATATACAGAGTTCTAGCTACATGGTAGATGTGTCCAACGTGTCCATGTACTTAGAGCTAGCTATATGGCAGACAAGTCCAATATGTTCCTATACAGAGAGCTATCTACTTGGCAGATCATTCCAACATATCCATGTAAGGAGAGCTAGCAACATGGCAGATGAGTCCAAAATGTCCATATACAGAGAGCTAGGTTCATGGCAGATGATTCCAAAATGTCTATATACAGAGAGCTAGCTACATGGCAGAGTACTGCAACACTTCTATATACAGAGGTTTATCTACATGGCAGATGTGTCCAACATGTCCAAATACTGAGAGCCAGCTATATGGCCTACAAGTCCAATATGTTCATATACAGAGAGTTACCAACTTAGCAGATCAATCCAACAGATCCATGTACAGAGAGCTAGCTACATGGCAAACGAGTCCAAAATGTCCATATAGAGACAGTTAGCTACATGGCAGGGTAGTGCAACATATTCATATACAGAGTTCTAGCTACAAGGCAGATGAGTCCAACTTGTCTATATACAGAGATCTTACTACATGGCAGGGTAGTGCTACATGTCCATATACAGGGTAGTAACTACATGGCAGATGAGTCCAACATGTCTATGTATTGAGAGCTAGCTACACAGCAGACAAGTTCAATGTGTTCATATACCGAGAGCTACCTACTTAGCAGATCAGTGTAACGTGTCAATGTACAAAAGCAAGCTACATGGCAGATGAGTCCAAAATGTCCATATACAGAGAGCTAGCTAAATGGCAGGGTAGTCCATCATTTCCATATACAGAGTTCTGGCTACATGGCAAATGTGTGCAAGGTGCCCATATATTGAGAGCTTGCTACATGACAGACAAGTCCAATATGTTCATATACAGAGAGATAACTACTTGGCAGATCAATTCAACGTATCCATGTACAGAAAGATAGCTATATGTAAAACGTTTCCAAAATGTCCATATACAGAGTTCTAGCTACATGGCAGATGTGTCCAATGTGTCCATATACTGAGAGCTACCTACATGGCAGAGTAGTCCAACATGTCCATATTCAGAGTACTAGCTACATGGCAGAGTAGTCCAACATATCCATATACAGAGTTCTATAGACATGGCAGATGAGTCCAACGTGTCCATATACTGAGAGCTCGCTATATGGAAGAGTAGTCCAACATGTCCATATAAAGAATACTACCTATATGGCAGAGTAGTCCAACATGTCCAAATAAATAGTAGTAGCTACATGGCAGATGAGTCCAACATGTCCATACAATGAGAGTTAGCTACAAGGCAGATGAGTCCAACATGTTCATACAGAGAGAGCTAGCTACATGTTTGATGAGTCCCACATGTCCATATACCGAGTTCTAGTTCCATGGCAGATGAATCCAACATGTCCATATACTGAGAGCTAGCTACAAGGCAGAGCAGTCCAACATGTCCAAATACAGAGTTCTAACAACATGGCAGATGAGAATAACATGTCCATATGCTGAGAGCTAACTACATGGCAGAGTAGTACAACATGTCCATATACAGAGTACTAGCTATAGCGCAGATGAGTACAATATGTCCATAACCTGAGAGCTAGCTACATGGCAGATGAGTCCAACATGTATATATAGAGAGGATTAGCTACAAGGCAGATGAGTCCACCATGTTCATACAGAGAGAGCTGGCTACATGACTGATGAGTCCAACATGTCCATATACAGAGAGCTACCTACATGGCAGAGAAGTCCAATACGTTCATAGAAAGAGAGCTACCTACATGGCAGATCAGTCCAACTTATCCATGGACAGAGATCTAGCTACATGGCAGCCGAGTCAAAAATGTCCATATAGAGTGAGCTAGCTACTTGGCATAGTAGTGCCACATTTCCATATTCAGAGCTCTAGCTACCTGGAGACGAGTGTTCATATACTGAGATCTAGCTACTTGGCAGAGTAGTCCTACATGTCCATATACAGAGTACTAGCTACATTGCAGATGAGTCCAAGATGTCTATATACTGAGAGTTATCTACATGGCACGTGAGTCCAACAAGTGTATATATAGAGGACTAGCTACAAGGCAGATGAGTCCAACATGTTCATACACAGAGAGCTCCCTACATGCCTGATGAGGCCAAAATGTCCATATTCAGAGAGCTAGGTGCATGGCAGACAATTCCTATATGTTCATATACAGAAAGCTACCTACATGGCAGATCTGTCCATCATATCCTTGCACAGAGAGCTAGCTACATGGCAGATGAGTCCAAAATGTCCATATACAGAGAGCTAGCTACATGGTAAAGTAGTGCAACAT
>NW_006409816.1:8699-12569 GCF_000296735.1 Chrysochloris asiatica | reverse complement strand
ATGTCCATATACTGAGAGTTAGCTACATGGCAGAGTAGTCCAACATGTCCATATACAGAGTAATAGCTACTGGGCAGATGAGTCCAAAATGTCCATAACCTGAGATTTATCTACATGGCAGATGAGTACAACATGTGTATTTATACAGGACTACCTACAACAGATGAGTTGAACATGTTAATTCAGAGAGCTACCTGCATGGCAGATTAGTCCAATATATTCATATGCAGATAGTTACCCACATGGCAGAGTTGTGCAACTTTTGCATATTCAGAGCTCTAGCTTCATGGCTGATGAGTCCCACATGTCCATATACTGAGAGCTAGATTCATGGCAGAGTAGTCTAACATGTCCATATACAGAGTACTAGCTACATGGCAGATGAGTCCAACATGTCCACATACTGAGAGTTAGCTACATGGCAGATGAATCTAACCTGTGTATATTTATAGGATAAGCAACTAAGCAGATGAGCCCAACATGTTCATACAGAGAGAGCTGGCTACATGGCTGATGATTGCAAAATGTCCATATACTGACAGCGACCTATATGGCAGACATGTCCAATATGTTCATATACAGAGAGCTACCTACATGGCAGATCAGTCAAACACATCCATGAACAGTGAGCTAGCAGCATGGCAGACAAGTTCAAAATGTCCATTAACAGAGATTTAGCTACATTCAGAGTAGTGCAACATTTCCATATGCAGAGTTCTAGCTACATGATAGATGAGTCCAACGTGTGCATATACTGAGAACTAGCTACATGGCAGAGTACTCCAATATGTCCAAATACAGAGTACTAGCTACATGGCAGATAAGTCCAACATGTCCATATACTGACAGCTACATGGCACATGTGTCCAACTTGTGTATATTTAGAGTGCTAGCTACAAGGGGGATGAGTCCAATATATTCATACACAGAGAGCTGGCTACATGGCTGATGAGCCCAACATGTCGATATACTGAGAACTAGACCACCATGTCCAAATAAAGAGTTCTAACTACATGGCAGATGAAAATAATGTGTCCATATACTGAGAGCTAACTACATGGCAGAGAAGTCCAATATGTTCATAAACAGAGAACTACCTGCATGGCAGATCTGTCCAACTTATTCATGCACAGAGAGCTAGCTACATGGCAGACGAGTCAAAAATATCCATTATAGAGCTGGCTACATGGCACATTAGTGCCACATTTCCATACTCAGATCTTCAGTTACCTGGAGATGAGTCCAACGTGTCCGTATAATGAGATATAGCTACTTGGCAGAGTAGTCCAACATGTCCATACACAGAGTTCTAGATACAAGGTAGATGAGTCCAAATGTCACTATACTGAGAGTTATCTACATGGCAGGTGAGTCCAACATGTCCCCACACTGAAAGCTGGCTACATGGCTAGAGAGGCCAACATGTCCATATACAGAGAGCTAGCTGCATGGCAGACAATTCCTATATGTTCATATAAATAGAGCTACCTACATGGCATATCGGTCCATCATATCCATGCACAGAGAGCTAGCTACATGACAGATGAGTCCAAAATGTCCATATACAGAGAGCTAACTACATGGCAGAGTAGTGCAACATTTCCATATAGTGTTCTAGCTACATGGCAGACGAGTCCAACGTGTCCATATAATGAGAGTTAGATACATGGCAGAGTAGACCAACGTGTCCACATACAGAGAACTAGCTATGAGTTAGCAGATGAGTCCAACATGTCCATATACTGAGAGTTATCTACATGGCAGATGAGCCAAACATGTATATATATAGAGGAGTAGCTACAAGGCAGGTGAATCCAACGTCTTCATACATTGAGAGTTACCTACATGGCTTATGAGTCCAACATGTCCATATACAGAGAGATAGCTACATGTCAGACAACTCCAATGAGTTCATATACAGAGAGCTACCTACATGGCAGATCAGGCCAACATATCCATGGACAGAGAAATAGCTACATGGCAGACGCGTCTAAAATGTACATATAAAGAAAGCTAGCTACATGGCAGAGTAGTGCAACATTTCCATATAAAGAATTCTTGCTACATGGCAGATGAGTCCTACATGTCCATATACTGAGAGTTGGCTGCATGGCAAATGAGTCCAACATGTGTATATATAGGGGACTAGATACAAGGCAGATAATTCCAACATGTTCAAACAGAGAGTGCTGGCTACTTGGCTGATGAGTCCAACATGTCCATATACAGGGTACTAGCTACATGGCAGATGAGTCCAACATGTCCATATACTGAGAGGTAGCTACATAGCAGAGAAGTCCAATATGTTCATATACAGAAAGCTATCTACTTGGCAGATCAGTCAAACATAGCCATATAAAGAGAGCTAGCTACATGGCAGACAAGTCCAAAATGTCCCTATACAGAGAACTAACTACATGGCAGGGTAGTGCAACATTTCCATATACAGAGTTCTAGCTACAAGGTAGATGAATCCAACTTGTCTATATACAGATACAAGCTACATGGCAGAGTAGTGCAACATTTCCATATATAGAATTCTAGGTACATTGCAGATGTGTCCAACGTGTTCATATACTGAGAGCTAGCTACAAGGAAGAGTAGTCCAACATGTCCGTATACAGGGTAATACCCTGCCATATAGTTAACTCTCTGTATATGGACATTTTGGACTCATCTGCCATATAGCTAGCTCTCTGTACATGGATATGTTGGATTGATCTGCCAAATAGTAAGCTCTCTGTATATGAACATATTGGACTTGTCTGTTATGTAGGTAGCTCTCAGAATATGGACACATTGGACACATCTGCCATGTAGCTAGAACTCTGTATATGGAAATTTTGTACTACACTGCCATGTAGCTAGCTCTCTGTATATGGACATTTTGGACTTGTCTGCCATGTAGCTAGCTCTCTGTACATGGATATGTTGGACGGATCTGCCAAGGACATATCTTCTGTATATGAACATTTTGGATTTGTCTGCTATGTAGCTAGCTTTCAGTATATACAGATACAAGCTACATGGCAGAGTAGTGCAACATTTCCATATATAGAGTTCTAGGTACATTGCAGATGTGTCCAAACTGTTCATATACTGAGAGCTAGCTACAAGGAAGAGTAGTCCAACATGTCCGTATACAGGGTACTAGCTACATGGCAGATATGTCCATATACTGAAAGCTAGCTACATGGCAGATGTGTCCAACATGTCCATATACTGACAGCTAGCTACATGTCAGTGTATTCTAACGTGTCCATATTCAGGGCACTAGCTACATGGCAGAGTAGTGCACCATTTCCATATACAAAGTTCAAGCTACATGGCAGATGAGTCTCCATGAAAACATGTCTACAAGAGCCAAAATATGACCTTGAATTTGTCCCTCCTGTATTTAGAGATCATCTGAAGAAGAGATTTGATGAATTAAACATTAAGACTGAAGACCAGAAGAGTTTTGGGAGGACATCAATAACATCATACATGAAGAGAGCAAAAAGTCATTCAGAAGACAATAAAGCAGGAAAATGTCAAAATGGATGTCAGAGGAGACTCTGAAACTTGCTCTCCAACGTAGAGAATCTAAAGCAAATAGAAAAATTGAAGAGTTGCAAGAGCTGAACAGAAAACTTTAAAGATCAGCTTGAGAAGATAAAGCCAAATACTATAATAAAATATGCAAAGATTTAGAGTGAAAAAACCAAAAGGCAAGAACATGGTCTGCATTTCTCAAGCTGGGGGAACTGAAGAAAAAATTCAAGCCTCGACTTTCGTTATTGAAAGATTCACTGGGTAAATTATTGAATGATGCAGAATGCATCAAGAAAAGATGGAAGGAATACACAGAGTCATTGTACCAAAAGGAAA
>NW_006409816.1:1997-6846 GCF_000296735.1 Chrysochloris asiatica | reverse complement strand
ATGAGACCAACTTGTCTATATACAGAGAGCTAGCTACATGGCAGAGTAGTGCAACATTTCCATATACAGAGTTGTAGCTACATGGCCGATGTGTCCAACGAGTCCCTATACTGTGAGTTAGCTGCATGGCAGAGTAGTTCAACATGTCCATATTCAGAGTACTAGTTCTATGGCAGACGGGTCCAACGTGTCCATATAATGAGAGCCACTTACATGGCAGACAAGTCCAATATGTTCATATACAGAGAGCTAACTATTTTCAGATCCGTCCAACATATCCATGTATAGAGAGTTAGCTACATGGGAGACAATTCCAAAATGTTCATATGCATAAAGCTAGCTGCATGGCAGGGTAGTGCAACATTTCCATTTACTTAGTTCCAGCTACACGGCAATGTGTCAAAGGTGTTCATATACTGAGAGCTACCTACATGGCTGACAAGTTCAGTATGTTCATATACAGAGAGCTACCTACTTGGCAGATTGGTCCAACCTATCCATGTACACAGAGTTAGCTACAAGGCAGAAGAGTTGAAAATATCCATATACAGAGAGCTAGCTACATTGCAAGGTAGGGCAATATTTCCATATACAGTGTTCTAGTTACAAGGCAGATAAGTCTAAATTGTCTATATACAGAGAGCTAGCTACATGGCACAGTTCTTCAACATGTCCATATTAAGAGTCCTAGCTACATGGCAGATGTGTACAACGTTTAAATATACTGAGAGCTAGCTACATGGCAGACAAGTCCAATATGTTCATATACAGAGAGCTACCTACTTGGTAGATCATACCAACATATCCATATACAGAGAGCTAGCTACAAGGCAGAAAAGTTCAGTATGTTCATAAACAGATAGCTACATACTTGGCAGATCAGTCCAACATATTAATGTACAGAGAGCTAGCTACATGGTAGATGAGTCCAATTTCTCCATCTAAAGAGAGCTACATAAATGGCAGGGTAGTGAAACATTTCCATATACAGAGTTCTACCTACGTGGCAGATGTTTCCAACATGTCCATATACTGAGAGCTACATTTCCAACATTTCCATATACAGAGTTCTAAATAAATGGCAGATCAGTCCAAAATATGCATGTACATATAGCTATCTACATGGCAGAGGAGTCCAAAATATCCATATACAGAGAGCTATCTACATGGCAGGGTAGTGCAACATTTCTGTATACAGAGTTCTGTATACAAGGCAGATTAGTCCACCTTATCTATATACAGAGAACTAGCTACATGGCAGAGTAGTGCAGCATTTCCATATACAGAGTTTAACCAACATGGCAGATATGTCCAAAGTGTCCATATACTGAGAGCTAGCTACCTGGAAGAGTAGTACAAAATGTCCATATACAGGGTACTAGTTACATCGCAGAGCACTCCAACATGTCCATGTACTGAGAGCTAGCTACATGGCAGACAATCCCAATATGTTCATAAACAGGGAGCTACCTACTTGGCAGATCAATCAAACATATCCATGTCCAGTGAGCTAGCTACATATCAGACGAGTCCAAAATGTCCATATACAAGGAGCTAGCTACATGGCAAGGTAATGCAACATTTCCATATACAGAGTTCTAGCTTCAAGGCAGATGACTGCAACTTGTATATATACAGAGAGTTAACTACATGCCAGTGTAGTAAAACATTTCCATATACAGAGTTCTAGCTACATGTCAGATGTGTCCAACCTGCCCATATACTGAGAGCTAGCTACATGGCAGACAACTCCAATATGTTCTTATACAGAGAGATATCTACTTGGCAGATCAGTCCAACATATCCATGCACTGAGAGCTAGCTATATGGCAGAAGAATCTAAAATGTCCATATACAAAGAGCTAGCTACATGGCAGAGTAGTGCAACATTTCCATATACAGAATTCTAGCTATGTGGCAGATGTGTTCAACGTGTCCATACAATGAGAGCTAGCTACATCGCAGAACAGTACAACATGTCCATATAAAGGGTACTAGCTACATGGCAGAGGAGTCCAACAAGTCCATATATTGAGACCTAACTACATGGCAGACAAGTTCAATATGTTCATATACAGACTGCTACCTACTTCTCAGATCAATGTAACATATCTATGTATAGAGAGCTATATACATGACAGACGAGTCCAAAATGTCCATATACAGAGAGCTAGCTACATGGCAGCATAGTGCAACATTTCCATATATGAAGTTCCATATACAAGGCATGTTAGTCCTAATTGTCTATACACAGAGGGCTAGCTACAAGGCAGAGGAGTGCAACATTTCCATATACAGAATTCTAGTAACATGGCAGATGTGTCCAATGGGTCCAAATACTGAGAGCTACCAACATCGCAGAGTAGTCCATCATGTTCATATATAGGGAACTAGCTACATGCAGATGAGTCCAACATATCCATATACAGAGAGGTAGCTACAAGTCAGAAAACTCCAGTATGTTCATACAGAGATAGCTACCTACTTGGCAGATCAGTCCTACATATCCATGTACAGAGAGGTAGCTACATGTTAGACGAGCCAAAATCTCCATGAAAGAGAGCAAGATACATGGCAGGTTAGTGCAACATTTCCATATACAGAGTTGTAGCTACAAGGCAGATGAGTCCAATTTGTCTATAAACAGAGAGTTAGCTACATGGCAGAGTACTTCAACATGTCCATATTCAGAGTTCTAGCTACATGGCAGAAGTGTACAATGTTTTCACATACTGAGAGCTAGCTACATGGCACACAAGTCCAATATGTTCACATACCGAGAGCTACCTTCTTGGCAGATCATTCCAACATATCTATGTAAAGATAGCTAGCTACATGGCAGATGAGTCCAAAATGTCCATATACAGCGAGCTAGCTACATGGCAGGATAGTGCAACATTTCCACACACAGAGTTCAAGCTACATGGCAGATGAGTCCAATGTGTCCATATACTGAGAGTGAGCGACATGTCAGATGAGTCCAGCACATGCATATTTAGAGGGCTAGCTACAAGGTAGATGAGTCCAACATGTCTATACACAGAGAGCTAGATACATGGCAGGGTAGTGCAACATTTACATATACAGAGTTCTAACTACATGGCAGATGTGTTCAACATGTCCATACACTGAGAGCTAGCTACATGGCAGAGCAGTCCAACATGTCCTTATACAGGGTACTAGCTACATGGCAGATGAGTCCAACATGTCCATATATTGAGACCTAGCTACATGGCAGACAAGTCCAATATGTTCATATACAGAGAGCTACCTACTTCGCAGATCAGTGTAACATATCAATGTACAGAGAGCTAGCTTCATGGCAGATGAGGCCAAAATGTCCACATACAGAGAGCTAGCTACATGGCAGGGTGGTGCAACATATCCATAATCAGAGTTCTAGCTACGTGGTCGATGTGTCCAAGGTGTCCATATATTGCGAGCTACCTACATGGCAGACAAGTCCAATATGTTCATATACAGAGAGCTAACTACTTGGCAGATCAGTTTAACATGTCCATGTACAAAGAGCTAGCTACCTGGAAGAAGAGTTCAAAATGTCCATATACAGAGAGCTAGCTACATGGCAGGGTAGTGCAACATTTCCACATACAGAGTTCTAGTTACAAGGCAGATGAGTCCAACTTGTCTATATACAGCGAACTAGCTACATGGCAATGTAATGCAACATTTCCAAATACAGACGTCTAGCTACATGGCAGATGTGTCCAATGTGTCCATATACTGAGAGGTAGCTACATGGCAAACAAGTCCAGTATGTTCATATACAGAAGATTTCCTACTTGGCAGATCAGTCCAATATAGCCATGTACAGAGTGTTAGCCACATGGTAAACCAGTCTAAAATTTTCCTATACAGAGAGCTACCTACATGGCAGGATAGTTCAACATTTCCATATACAGATTTCTAACTACAAGGCAAATGAGTGCAACTTGTCTATATACAGGGAGCTAGCTACATGGCAGAGTAGTGAAACATTTCCATACACAGAGTTCTAGCAACAAGACAGATGAGTCCAACTTGTCTATATCCTGAGAACTAGCTATATGGAAGAGTAGTGCAACATTTCCATATTCAGAGTTCTAGCTACATGGCAGCGGTGTCCAACGTGTCCATATACTGAGAGCTATCTATATGGCAGACAAGTCCAATATGTTCATATACAGAGAACAAACTGCTTGGGAGATCAGTCCAACATATCCATGCACAGAGAGCTAGATACATGGCAGACGAGTCCAAAAGGTCCATATAGAGAGCTAGCTATATGGCAGAGTAGTGCAACATATCCATATACAGTGTTCTAGTACATGGCAGATGTGTTCAAGGAGTCCATATACTGAGAGCTAGCTACATGGCCGAGCAGTCCAATATGTCCATATACAGGGTGCTAGTTACATGTCAGATGAGTACAACATGTCCATATACTGAGAGCTACCTACATGGCAGACAAGTCCAATATGTTCACTTACAGAGAGTAACCTACTTGGCAGATCATTTCAACACATCCATATATAGAGAGCTAACTACATGGCAGACAAATCCAAAATTTCCATATACTGAGAGCTAGCTACATGCAGGGTAGTGCAACATTTCCATATACAGAGTTCTAGGTATAATGCAGATGAGAACAACTTGTCTATATACAGAGATCTAACTAAATGCCAGGGTAGTGCAACATTTCCATATACAGATTTCTAGCTACATGGCAAATGAGTCCAACCTGTATATATATATAGATCTAACTACATGGCAGGGCAGTGCAACATTTCCATATACAGATTTCTAGCTACATGGCAAATGAGTCCAACCTGTATATATATATAGATCT
>NW_006409816.1:0-1897 GCF_000296735.1 Chrysochloris asiatica | reverse complement strand
ATACAGATTTCTAGCTACATGGCAAATGAGTCCAACCTGTATATATATATAGATCTAACTACATGGCAGGGCAGTGCAACATTTCCATATACAGAGTTCTAGCTACATTGCAGATATGTCCAATGTGTCCATATACTGAGAGTTAGCTACATGGCAGAGTAGTCCAACATGTCCATATTAACGGTCCTAACTACATGGCAGATGTGTCTAATGTGTCCATATACTAAGAGCCACATACATGGCAGACAAATCCAGTATGTTCATATACAGAGAGCTACCTACTTGGCAGATCAATCCAACATATCCATGTACAGAGAGCTAGGTACATGGCAGACGATTCCAAAATGTCCATATACAGAGAGCTAGCTACATGGCAGGGTAGTGCAACATTTCCATATACTGAGTTCTAACAACATGGCAGATATACCAAACGTGTTCATATAGTGAGAGTTATATACATGGCAGACAAGTCCAATATGTTCATATAAAGAGATCTACCTACTTGGCAGATCAGTCAAACATACCCATGTCCAGAGAGCTAGCTACATGGCAGACGAGTCCAAAATGCCCATATACAGAGAGCTAGCCACATGGCACGGTAGTGAAACATTTCCATAGACAGTTCTAGCTAGAAGGCTGATGAGTCCAACTTGTCTATATACAGAGAGCTAGCCACATGACAGAGTAGTGCAACATTTCCATATACAGAGTTCTAGGTACATGGCAGATATGTCCAACGTGTCCATATACTGTGAGCTAACTACATGGCAGAGTAGTGCAACATTTCCATATACAGAGTTCTAGCTACATGGCAGATGTTTTCAATGTGTCCATATACTGAGAGCCACCTACCTTGCAGACAAGTCCTATATATTCATATACAGAGAGCTACCTACTTGGCAGATCACTCCAATATATCCTTGAACAGAGAGCTATCTACATGGCAGATGAGTCCAAAATGTCCATATACAGTGAGTTAGTTACATGGCAGGGTAGTGCTACATTTCCATATACAGAGTTCTAGCTACCAGGGAGATGAGTACAAATTATCTATACACAGATAGCTAGCTACATGGCAGAGTACTGCAACATGTCCATAGTCAGAGTTCTAGCTATATGGCAGATGTTTCCAATGTGTGCATATACTGAGAGCTAGCTACATGACAGACAAGCCCAGTATGTTCATATACAGGAAGTTAATCATTTCGTAGATCAGTCCAACATATCCATGCACAGAGAGCTAGCTATATGGCAGACAAGTACCAAGTGTCCATATACAGAGAGCTAGCTACATGGCAGGGTAGTGAAACATTTCCATATACAGAGTTCTAGGTACAAGAGAGATAAATCCCACTTGTCTATATTCAGAGAGCTAGCTACATGACAGAGTAGTGCAACATTTCCATATACAGAGTTCTAGCTACATGGCAGATGTGTCCAACTTGTCCATTCATTGAGAGCTAGTATCATGGCAGAGAAGTCCAAAATGTCCATATACAGGGTACTAACTACATGTCAGATGAGTCCAACATGTCCATGTACAGAGAGCTAGCTACATAGCAGGTTAGTGCAATATTTCCATAGAGAGATTTCTAGCTACATGGCAGATGTGTCAAAGGTGTTCATATACTGAGAGCTACCAACATGGCAGACAATTCCAATTTGTTCATACACAGAAAGCTACCTACTTGGCAGGTCAATTCAACATATCCATATAAATAGAGCTAGCTACATGGCAGATGAGTCCAAAATGTCCATATACAAAGAGCTAACCACAAGGCAGGGTAGTGCAACATTTCTATATACAGAGTTTTTTCTACAAGGCAGATGAGTCCACCTTGTCTATATACAGAAAGCAAGCTACATGGCAGAGTTGTGCAGCATTTCCATATACAAA
>NW_006409815.1:22854-23400 GCF_000296735.1 Chrysochloris asiatica | reverse complement strand
TGATGATGTATGCAATGCTTACATCTTCAGTTTATCTTTCCTTGCATACAAAACCATGTTTGTCAGATTGAACATGCCTCATTCAAGTCCATTTCAGCTCACTAATGCCTAGGATATCAATGTGGATGTGTTTCATTTCTTTCTTTGTTTCTTATTTTATTTTATTTTTTTTTTTGAGATGAAATTCGAAGACTTCCCAGGCCCTTTTAATTTACAGAACTTTCAAACCATCCATTCGCAAATTTTTTGATCTCTCAGTGAGTTAGGATTAACTAGGTATATTATATATGGGCTATGGAACTATGACAACAACAAAATCAAAACCAGAATAGGAGGATATAAACATTTAACTCTA
Source organism: Chrysochloris asiatica (assembly GCF_000296735.1). Classification (NCBI taxonomy): domain Eukaryota; kingdom Metazoa; phylum Chordata; class Mammalia; order Afrosoricida; family Chrysochloridae; genus Chrysochloris; species Chrysochloris asiatica. Next base: position 23,045 of record NW_006409815.1, on the reverse strand, counting down.
CACTTACATGAAGGAGAACTGTTCATAATTTGTTTTTAAAGCAAATTCACTTCAGAGATAGCAAATAAATGATCATTGTAAGTCAAGTACATTGATGACTTAGGAAAGGCATTTTCTAATGCCTATGTCATAGGTTAATACCCATGCTCCTCCAGGATAGCCTAGTTAATACCACTATTATTCAAATTTAT
>NW_006409815.1:21939-22452 GCF_000296735.1 Chrysochloris asiatica | reverse complement strand
AGCTGAAGAAAATGAAAACAAGTCCACGAGAGCCAAAGTATGACCTTGAATATATCCCACCTGAATTTAGAGATCATCTGAAGAACAGATTTGATGTATTAAACACTAAAGACAAAAGATCAGAAAAATTGTGGATGACATCAAGAACATCATACGTGAAGAAAGCAAAAAGTCATTAAGAAGACAAGAAAGAAGGAAAAGGTCAAAATGAGTGTCACAAGAGACACTGAAACTTGCTCTCCAGCATAGAAATGCTAAAGCAAATGGAAGAATTGAGGTTCAAGAACTGAACAGAAAATTTCATAGATCAGCTCGAGAAGATTAAAGCCAAATATTACAACAAAATATGCAAAGATCTGGAATCAGAAAATCAAAAAGAAAGAACACGCTCAGCATTTCTCAAGCTGCGGTAACTGTTAAAAAATTAAAGCCTCTACTTTTGTTATTGAAGGAATCTCTGGGCAAAATTATTGAATGATGCAGAAAGCATAAAGAGAAGATGGAAGGAATACA
>NW_006409815.1:4218-20216 GCF_000296735.1 Chrysochloris asiatica | reverse complement strand
ATACAGTTAAAATAATACAGTTCATATTTGCTTTTCCGTTTCCTTTCTTTGAAGAAACACGAAATTAATATGCAGGTGAAGATGAAAGATGACAAATGGGAGCTGACTAGAAACTTATACTAAATAAATAATTTTCAGGAATCTAGAATTATTTGTTAATGTGAATCTATTCAAAATAAAGCATATGGATACTGCTTTTCAAGTTAGGTTAAATAATAGTCATGTTGCTAAAAAAATCTTTGCATTGCAGAGAGAAGATGGATGATTGTTAAGAAAGCAATCAAAACCTACAAGGCAGGTTTACTTGTCCTTTCAGAAAAGACAGGTTACTTGTTCTTTATTTATTTAGCTGGAGTCATGGGGAGTATCTCAGTTTTCCTTACAATCCTCTCTTCCATACTGCTACAATATCATGACATAAAGTCCTCTAACTGTCACAAGACTTTGGGACCAGAGCCTTTTATCTTAAAATGATGCTGGGTAATATGTTTGAAAATGAGCAAATTTTATATGGATGGTCAGATGAAAGATACCAAAATGTTATCCTTTTCATTTTTGACAACTTACCATTTTCCTTGATTTATACTTCATACATTCTGTGTTCTAATTATTAATAGATGTTTATAGTTGTTTGTCCTCATTTTGAGTTATGGCCCATCAGCACATGAGTGTCCTGAAAGCTTTGCTCCATTTGCATCATCACTGTGGACTCTTATTTTGAGGAGGCAGCTCTCTCCCAGTTGTACTTTGCACTATAGCTAACAGTATTTTGGTGCTGTTCATGATGTTTTCATCTTCTGGCACTGTATCTGACAAATGCTATGCTGCTATTCGTAAACATTCAGAAGTAGTTCACCTTCTAAGTCTGTCTTTGCCTGGAAGCTGACCTGAAACTTGTCCACCATGGGTGACCCAACTGGTATTTAAAATACAGTGGAGTAGCTTCCTGCATCAAAACAACACACAATTTGCCATAGTACAACAAACTGACAGACAAGTGGTGGAGAGAACTATTTAGTTGTGCTTTATTGACTGTCAAAAGCATTCAACTTTGTGGATCATAGCAAACTATGGATAACATTGCAAAGCATGAAAATTCTAGAACAATTAATGGTGTTCATGCAGAACCTGTATATAGACCAAGAGAAAGTCATTGAAACACAACAGTGGAATATTGAGTAATTTAAAATTAGGGAAGGTTTGTGCCAGGATTCTATCTTATCACCATACTTTTGCAATCTTTATGTTGAGTCAATGATCCAAGAAGCTGGAATAAATGAACTCAGCATGTTTCAGTACTTATCAGTTCTTGTACTCATCATGTTTCAGTATTCAATATTCTGGTGCTATCTCATGGCATTCCACTGCTATTCATAAGATTTTCATTGACTGAATAGTTGGAAGTAATCAGTCTCTCCTTCCTAGTCTTTCTTAATCTAGAAGCTCGTCTGAAAGCTGTCCACCATTGGTGAGCTGTCTGGTATTTCAGCTTCCAGAATCATAGCAACACACATTCCACCACAGTACAGCAAACTGACAGATTGCTTGCTATATATATATTTAAAGTTTATCACAGTTGCTGCCTTTAAGAGTTGATGGCTTTGTTCACTTGATTTTTGCTTCTTCTCAAAAAGTTGTTTTTAAAAGGAACTTGTTTTATGAGAGTTTATATTGCCAATTTCTGTGACCCTGAAGTTTTAAATATTTTTCTTAACATGTTTCTTTGATGTTAGTGGTTCTATTAAACCAAATAACCCGTTTATCTTTTATTTACTAGTAGCAATCTTAACAAAAACATTTAGAAGTAAAAGCATACTTTATAAGAATATCAGAATTTGAGAGTGTCATAACTGTTGGAGCTAAGAATAATTTTCTTGGAAAATAGCTTTCAGTTTGAAGTAGAGCTTTAAAAGAAGACATTTCTCTGTTTCATAATAGCGGTAGTAGCAGTATTTTTTTATTTGCAGATGTATATAATCTCAACTTGACATTGGAAAGTGTCTGAAACATAAAAAAATTAATAACATTTTTATAGTTTAATATTTACAAACCAGAGGAAGAAATCTCCCTGAAGGAGTTTAGAGAGAATAATCTGATTATCAGAAAGATATCTTACTGTGTGTTGCCAGAGAAACAAAGATTTAGAGCAGTTGTTCCAAATCTACGTTAATTTATGAACTATTTGGGGAGGGATATTAGAGTCTCTTCTGTATCCTGTCTATTTACCATTCCTTTTTTCCCAGGTGTTAATATCTAGAAACTTTCTATTCTGAATATTCCTATTCTACCAGCAACACATTGTTATTGTTGTTGTTGAGTGTCCTTGAGTAGGTTCCAACCCATAGAGACCCTGTATAGGGTTGTGATAAAGAGGGCCATGTGATTTTTCTTCAGTTTCCCAATGCATATGAGGACTCCTGATATGGCAGCATAGAATAAGCACCAGACTGTGAATCACAAGGTCAGAGGTTCAAACTCACCAGCCGCTCCTCTGAAACCCTAATGCACAGGAGCAGTTGGTGAGCTTTTGCAGTTCAAATGGCTTTGCAGTCTGGCGCATTAATCCACAGCACCACACCAGGACTCCAGCAACACATTAGAGCATCTTCATCCTAGTTTCTTAGCTGCCTCAACCACTTTTGCTATTTTTCTTATAATAGATTAGTTTTCCTGGTTCTAGAACTTACTGTAAGTCCAATCATAAGACACTGTGCTCTTGTATCTGGCTATTTTAAAATTCATCCATTTCCTAAGTGTCACTTTTTTGTGTGTGTGTGTGGCTGCACAACAGTCTTTTGTATGACTATGCCAATGCAGAGTATTTATCCATTCATTTACCCATTGATAGACATTTGAGTCATTTCTAGTCTGTGAACATTTTGATTGATGTTCCTGTTAACATTCTTGTTAAGCAAAAGTTGACACAGCAGAACTGATGTTGCTAAACTCTCACATATCTTCAGGAGGACTTGATTGTGTGACTGACTCTTGACCAACCTTTGGGACCTTTGACATTGGAATATTTCCTCTCTAGCTAATTAATGAGTTGCTTTGACACTTGAGTGCTGATCCATACAGCACCAGCTTGTCTAGACTGTGTAAAACAAGACATCTGGGTGTCTATAAATTTGGTAATCATGACTGGTTACTCAGGTGGGTGTTCCTGTGTGAGGAACCCCAGTATATACCTTAGAGTCTATGACTCAAGAGATTTCTTTAGGCAGAGATACTTTGCATATATTGCTCCATGTTCCTGCTGGAGGGAGAAATATGTTCTGTGTGACTCTATGAGCGAGGACTTTGGAAACTTGTACCTGGTTCTCTCTAGCCTGTTTATGTCTGTTTTCTTTACTGATGCTGCTTTGTATTCTTTCATGTAAGTCATAGGCCATGAATGTAACTGCTTTTAGTCCTTCTAGCAAACAACCAAATAGTGGATGGCTGTCGGACCTCTAATAGAGTTTTTGAGCCATATGTTTGCTGCATGTTTATCTTGATAAGGAAAACTGCTAAACAACCTTTTAAATTATTATATCTTTTTACACTCCTACCAGCAAAGAATGAGAATGTCAGTTTTTTTATTATGTCACTGTCAACACCTGGTATTGCTGGTTGTTTAATTTTAGCCAATCTAGTGGGTCTGTTATATCTCAGTGTGGTTTTAATTTGCATTTTACTGATGATAATAATAAGGAATACAGTGGCACTGTAGAATAAGTACTAGACTGGTGGTTCAAACACAACAGTGACTCCTCAGAACTGTATAAAGGGTCACAACTCATTGGCAATTAACGACAACAATGATGTTTTTGAGTACCTTTTAACTATGCTCTTTGGTCATTTTGTAGATCTTCTATTGTGAACTGTCTGTTTAAGTCTTTTGCCCCCCCCTCCCCCTTTTGTTTTTTAAGTAGTGGTTCATCTTTTCATTGAGTTGTAGGAATTATTTTTGTATTCTTTGTAGGAGTCCTTTCCTGAATATATATTATACATCTTTTTCTCCAAGCCTGTGGCTTACCTTTTTATAGATACAAGTGCTCTACAGAAGTTGAAGCCAAGCCTCATTGCATCAATCACTTTTTCAAGTTTTTGACATGAGGCTGTTTGTTTGACTTTTAAAGACTGTTATGCTAATTCATATTTTTTTCTTACTTTTACAGAAATACATTGCGTACTTAAGTCAAAACATTAACATGATATTTGGGATTGCTGTACTCAAATTACCATTATTATCAATAGCCATGAAACATTTTTTTTCACCATAAAAGCTTCTATGCAGTTTACATTTGTGCACCTTTTATGATTGAATTTATGAAACTTTTGAAATTATTTACTTTGTTATTTTTTTTTTAATATTTGTCTATTGCCAATGACTTTTATTTGCAATAATAAATAAAAAAATAATAACTGACACTCTTTGGTTTGTATGGTGAGAGCATTAGTACTTAGTACTTTGTCATTTTATTGCTGCAGTTAAGTGTCATCAAGTCAAATCCAACTCACAGTGACCCTGTATAGGGTTTCCTAGGAGCAGTTGGTGTGTTTGAACTGTTGATCTTGTGGTTCGCAGTCTAGTACTTAACCAGGACTACATAATTTTCTCTAAATATCTATAATGTGACAAAGTCAGCTTGCTGACAGTTGTTGTGTTATTGCTCAGTATAACGCTGACCTTTGAGCTTGCTATAAAGAGCCCTGTTTGCTTTTAGATTTTAGCTGTATTGCATTCCTGAGGATTGGTGCTTAAGTGTCAACAGATAAGTAAGATAGAGCTAGCAAGTATTAAAACAATGTTTATGATTTCTCTAATACAATTATTCTTTTTACCAGAAGATATAATTGAGGTTTTATTGTACATTACTGACAAAATGCTTTATTTTTCAAAGAAACACTCTATCATCCGGTGATTATTTTATATTATTGTATCAGTCCTAGTGTGGTGCTCTAGGTTAATGAGCCAGACTGCAAAGCCATTTGAACTGCAAGGTCAGTGGTTCAAGCTTACCAGCTGCTCTTTGGAAACCCTATACAGGGTCGCTATGGGTCAGAATCGACTCGATGGCACTTAACAACAATAACAAAATCAGTACTGTAATTTTCCGAGGATGCACCACATAAATGTTGTGCATGTGCATATAATGTGCATAGGAAGCCAATTCAGGAGGGGGCTGTGGGGTTTGCAAAAAACTGCATAGCATGAATACTGTTGGCATAAAAATAACAGTGGTGGTGGTGGTGGTGTGCCGTGGAGTGGAGTCAGTTCCGACTCTTAGCGTCCCTGTATAGGGTTTTTGAGGCTATAAATCTTTACGGAAGCAGAACACCTCATCAGTCTCCCACAGAACAGCTGGTAGTTTAGAACTGGTGACCTTGAGGTTAGCACCCAATTCGTAACCACTAAGGTACCAGAGCTCCATAAAAATAACAGTATATGCAAATAAATGTGAATACACAGAAGATTTTAAAAACAGGCTTTTTAGGTAGATTTATTAAGCCTACAAAAGTTTTCTGTGCTGTTTTTGTTAAATACACTGTATCTTTGACTGTTTCAATTTTGATTTAAACTGAACTAAAATAAATCTTTTGACTGTAGTTAAAAGTATCTCATATCTACCATATTATTTTAAAGCAGATATATTGTAAATCCTGTTATACCCTCTCCTCACTTACTCACATGGTTAGGATCAAAAGACCAGCTTGTTATGCGAAATTGAAGTTATGCAAAAATGGAGCGTGACCACATCACACAAAATGGAGGATGACTACATCATTACATGGCAGGTCGTATCATTACTTGGCACCAAACCACTGAGCATCACGGCCCAGCCAAGTTGATATAACCTTAATTTCCACAGCCACCTCACAACTTGACATTTATTACCATTAGCTGTATGATATTAGTTCACAAAATAGTTGGATTGTAGATTTTGTACTACTGTTGTAAATGTGAAATGTCAGGTAACAGGATAATAAGGAAGGAGAAAGTGTAGTTAACTTTGAATTCAGGTTTTCTATTTCATTGTTGTTACCTTTTCTCTATTTTGATTTGTATAACATCAGTTTTATAGCACTGCAAATTTTAAATAAAGAATGGGGGAAATGATTTGTTACAAAAGGACAGTGTCCATTATAGCTATGTTGTTTATTTTTTTAACATGCCAGAGTGATTTTACTTGATTTTAGTTGGAATGAATAAAAAAGTTAAAGTTCACTTGTAGGATTTAATGAGATGATACACAAGAAGTTCTAAGTACTGAGTGTAGTAAATAGTAGGAGCTCAAGTGTTAAACTGCTATGATATTATCATAATTTTAATGTTGCAATAGCTATAAATTGTACATAGTTTATTAATTTACATTATGATTTCTTATTGTAGTGCTGTTGATTTCTTGGTGCTAAGGCAAAGAAAAGGTCCATATGTATATCACTTGTATATAGAATTATGTATATAGGAAATCAGATGATGGAGTAGATTTTGTAAATAAATAATAACGTATGTATTCAAGAAGCTCTGGTTGTACAGTAGCTCTGGTTGTAAAGTACTCAGTTGCTAAGGAAAAGTCCTTAGTTCGAACATACCAGACGTGACAATCCACTTCCATAAAGATGTACAATCTTGGACGCCCTCTGGGGAATTACTGCTCTGTCCTGTAAGGTTGCTATGAGTTGGAAAAATTTGACAGCAGTGAGTTTGGTTTGGGTTGTATATGTGTGTATGTATTTATTACTAAATACACATGTATTTAGTAAAACTGTTTATTATTTATTTCTGCAGCTTTGTATTCCGTTATATTGTTCTGTGTGTTCTTTTGGATCCCTTTCGTCTACTTCTATTATGAAGAAAAGGATGATGGTGATACTAGTAAATGCACTGTACGTATCGTTATTTCACTGGTCTTAATTAGAAAAACATATTGTTTCTTATTTTAAAGAATGATGTGATTCTGTTTTAATTAAAATTATTTAGAGCATTGTTATCTAATAGAAATATAATGTGAGCCACATGTGAAAGTTTAAATTTTCTATAGCCACATTAAAACAAGCAATAAAATAACTTAAAATAATTTTTAGTATGTTTAATTTAAAGCAATATGTTCCAAATGTTATCTTAATATAGTCAGTTTAAAAATTTTTGTTGAAATTTTTTCTACGTATTATGTCTGTTGAATATACCTTTGATGTATAAGTACAGTTATACAATAGCAAACATATTTTGTATTTTTGAAGGTCTTACACTCAATTGTAAATTTTTTTTTCTCTTTGTTATCTAGCAAATTAAAACAGCACTCAAGTATACATTGGGATTTGTTCTGATTTGTGCTCTTCTTCTATTAGTTGGGTAAGTCTGGACTTTTTTCCTTGTAAAGGAAATAGCATTTTTTCTTAATACAGGGGAAGAGACTTATTTTTTTAAAAATCTGAGAAAGGAAAAACACAGAACATCGAAAAAACGCCAAAGACCCTAAATATCATCACTAAGCAATTTAACATTTTAACATTTTTATATTTGTTCTCTCTAGATAGTTTTTGTATGTGCTCAAATGCATGCAGAGTGCCTCTTTCAATATGTACACTTCCATATTTTAGTTTTGTACAAATGTGATTATTTTATAACTAATTCTTGCATATTTTCTTGTCAATGTATTATGGGCATGTCTTCAGTGTGGTTAAATGTAGATCTGTCAGTTTTGTCTGTCCTTACATTCCCTTATTAGGACCCAATGGATTTGATTGGTCTTCTATTTATAATTTATGATATTTCTGGTTTTCCTTTATTTTAAGCAGCACTTTGATGAAAATCTTTTTTCATGTATCTTTTTAGAATTTATGCATCAGTTTAAAATCTTTGAAGTAATCTTTATGTATAAGTTTTTTTCCTTATGTTTTAATTCTAATACAAATAACATTTTATACACTTGTTTATAGTTTAAAATTTTTCTCTTTAGAAGACATTTATTCTTATTAAAATAAGTTTTGATAAAGCCTCTGTATTTTTATGTTGTGAAATACATTAAATGCTAATAACTTTTTAAAATTGTTTATTTAAAACTTGTTTCAAAAGAAAACCAAATCTATTTATATTAATTTGCTCTATTATTATGGAGGTTCCTTATTTGTATATCAAATTATCTAGGATAAGGATCAATGAACTTTTATTATAAGGGCAGATTGTACATGTTTTAAGTATGTAAGTCATACGGTCTCTGAAACAATTATTCGACTCTGGCTTTAAAATGGTCGTGGTGGTGGTGGTGATTGTGTGCTGTGGATTCGGTTCTGACACATAGCCATCTCTATATAGTTTCTGAGGCTGTAAATCAGGAGCAGAAAGTTTCATCTTTATCCTGAGGGATGACTGATAGATTCAAACTGCTGACCTGGTAATTTGCAGCTAACTCGCAACCCACTATGCAAGCAGAGTTCCTTAAAGTGTAGTCATAGACAGTATAAATGCAAAATTTTCCAATAAAACTGTATGGCAATGTGGAGTTTGCTAACCCCTGATCTAGAATATGACTGGCAGCCATTAGTAAAACTACAAATCTCTGTAGCAGCCAGACTGTTGATCATAGACCAAAGAGGTTCTGAAATTTGTAAAATATACTTGTCCTTTCATGGGAACTCACCATCAATCCTTATTTAAAGATTTTGATTTTGTAAAATTCTAAAAAGCTTTAACTGGTTCTCTAGATGATAGTTATTTAGATGAAGTAAATAAAAAAGGAAGCATACAGTTTCTGGTGAATATTACAGTAAGAAATGACAGTTTGGCCAATTTGAACAATGTAACATTCAATTATCTAAATATGTATTGTGTTCTTGTTATGTTTCTGACACTGTACAAGGTGCCAGTGAAATAGCAGTGAACAGAAAAGATGACAGCTGCTACACACTACACACAGAGCACATATGCTAGTAAGGAGAGAGAAAATAAAATAATAGGTTATGTTGACTTTGGGATATGAAATTATAGAAGTGCATTTTTGAGATAATAGCAAGTAATAAAGGAGTTAAAGTGAGAAAACCATAAATATGTTAGGGACTTCAACAAGTTTATGGGAAAATGCTATAATATTTAAATTCAGTTTTTTCACGAATTTTTTGAAGCCTCTTCTGTGTCGAGAATACGGCAAGAATACATACAGTAGACCTATTAGTAAACTATTATAATAACCTAGGCAAGATCTATCTTGAAATATATTGCTGTCTGTGATAGTATAGGATAAGGAAGACCAGGTAATATCACTATTATTCAAGTCTACACACCCACCAGCAAAGCCAGTGATGTTAAAATTGAAGAAGTCTACCAGCTTCTTCAGTCTGAAATTGAAAAAACATGCAATCAAGATATATTGATCATTACTGGTGCTAGAAAAGCAAAGGTTAGAAACAGAGAGGTAGGATCAGTAGTTGGAAAATATGGCCTTGGTGATAGAAATGTTGCTGGAGGTTGCATGATAGAATTTTGCAAGACCAATGACTTGTTAATTGCAAATACTTTTTTTTTTATAACAACATGAAATACGACTGTACATGGTGGACCTCACCAGATAGCGCACATAGAAATCAAATTGACAGCATCTTTGAGAAGAGATAGTGGAAAAGTTCCATCTCATCAGCCAAAACAAGGTCAGGGCAAGCTGTGAAACAGACCATCAATTGCTCATATGGAAGTTCAGACTGAAGCTGAAGAAAATTAAAACAAGCCCATGAGAAACAAAATTTGACCTTGAACATATCTTACTTGAATTTTAAAATCATCTTTTAAACAGATTTGATGCATTAGACACTGATGACTGAAGACCAGAAGAATTGTGATACGACGTCAAGACAGGTACCTGGCTAGCTGATTAGAAGAGATCCAAATTTTTGCCCATTCCAGAGAGTTGACTTAGTGGAATTTGGAAAACATCAGACAATATCATTAATATCACTTGCAAGTAAAATTTTGCTAAAGATAATTTTAAAAGACTGCAACAGTATGTTGACAGGAAACTTCCAGAGATTCAAGCTGAATTCAGATGAGGGCATGGAACAAAACTTGTGAGGGTGGAACAAGAACGGGCAGTGTTTCATTCCCTTGTGCTTAGAGTCATTATGAATTGGAAACAACTTGAGGACACCTAACAACAGTGCCTGATCTATTGGTTTATGTAGCTCTTTACCCTGAATGTCAAAGAAGTGTACAAAGTTTACCATGACCTAAATGTGAATTTTGAATAATCTTCCACCAAACTGGTTCCTCATTTATATTTGCTTATCTCGATTGGTGACATTTTCACCTTTCCAACTTCAATTCTGCTTTCTCCAATACACCATATATATGACCTACCAGAAAATCTTACTTGCTCTGCCTTCAAAAGGTAGGCAGAATCCACTAACTATTGTTATTGTAATGTCATTCCTATTGTGCTTAGGTGCCATCAATTCAAAGTGAACTTATATACAGCAAAACAAAACACTGCCCAGTTCTGCGTCATTCTCATAATTGTTGCTACAGTTAAGCCCAGTACTGCTGCCGCTATGCCAATCTATCTCATTGAGGGTCATCTTTTTCTTGTTGACCCTCCACGTTATTTATTATGGTGTCCTTCTCCAGGGACATCTGAAGAATGAGAGACGAAGTCGTGACATCCTAGCTTCTAAGGAGAATTCTGGCTGGACTTCTTCTAAAACAGATTTATTTGTTCTTCTAGAAGTCCATGTTATTTTAATATTCCTCTCCGACACCGTAACTCAAATGCATCGATTTTTCTAGTCTTATTTACTGTCCAACATTCACATATATATGGAGCTATTGAAAATACTGTGACTTAAGTCTGGTGCACCTTAGTCCTCAAACTAACATTGCTGTTTCCGCTTTGCCAATCATTAGGGGTCTTCCTCACTTTTGATGACCTTCCATTTACCAAGCATGATGTCTTTCTTGAAGGAATGGTTCCTACTGATACCATGTTTAAATAATGACAGACAAAGTCTCGCCATTGTGGCTTCTAGGGAACATTCCGGCTCTACTTCTAATACAAATGTGTTTGTTCTTTTGGCTGTCCATGATACTTTCAGTATTTTTTTACAACTCCGTATCTCAAATGCATCAATTCTTTTAGGTTCTTATTCATTGTCCAGGATTTATGTGCATGTGAAGTGATTCAAAGTACTGTGGTTTAAGTTAGGTTCACCTTAGTCTTCAAAATAACATCTTTGATTTTTAACATTTTCAAGAGATCTTTTGTAACTGATTTACCCATATGTTATATGATTTCTTGACTTCTGCTTCCATGAATGTTGATTGTGGATCCAAGCAAAATGAAGTCTTTGACAATTTTTGGATCAGACAGTAGGAAACTGAAATTTTAATCTATACTTTTCCATTATTAATTTTTAACCCTCAGTGACAAAATGAGTTTTGTCCTTTGTAAAATGAGATAGGTAAGCCAAATGATTTCTCAATATTACTTCCTATAACCTCTTTCACCTTTTTTAGTACCAGGAACCTTTTGTATTATAAACTGTTAATCAAGTTGAGATTAGTTAGCATGTTCAAGCTGGTGCATTATGTTTTTAGTCAGAACATCTGGCTCGGTCACTTTATTTTAACGTGACTTTGAACAAGCTCTCCCCCCAAAAAACAACACTTGGAACATTACATAAGTATAAAATGAGAATAGAAGTTTGAACATGAAATCACTGTTAAACTTTAAGTAATTGAATAGGGTCATAGAATAAGAAGTTTGAATTTCATACTTGTCAGTTTCTTGCCATACATTTTATTTCAAAAATCGAGTGTGTCACTGTCCATTTCTTTTATAAATTATTAGCTGACCTAGGAATAGGACATTGAAGCTTTAAGCATGGAGATTGGCCTTTCATTGTATGATCTGAGAAAGTAGACATAAAAACATTTTGTTCTATTCCTGTATTATCATATTTAGATAGATCAATAGATGAAAATGAAAAATATCAAAGTAGCAGAAGTGTTGCTGCTTGTAGCTTTAGAATTTTATTACTGTAAAACACTTAAAAGATTTTCTGTTTTGATTCTACTTTTTAAAAGATGGGTCAAATGAAACTTATAAAGATACTTTTACTGGTTGTTTTTATTGTAGTTGTTAGGTGCCATTGAGTCTGTACTGACTCATAGCAACCTTATGCACAGCAGAATGAAACACTGCCCGATCCAGGGCCAACCTCACTCTTGGCATGCTTGAGTCCATCGATGCTTCCACTTGGCCAATCCATCTCACTGGGGGTCTTCCTCTTTTTCTCTGACCCTGCACCTTACCAAACATGATAGCCTTCTCCAGCGACTGGTCTCTCCTGATGATATGTCCGAAGTATGGGAGACAAGTTTGGCCATCTTGGCCTCTAAGGAGCACTCTGGCTGTACTTCTCCCAGAACGGATCTGTTGGTTCTTTTGGCAGCCGATGGCACTTTCAATACTTTCCTCCAACATAATAACTCAAAAGCATTAATTCTTCTATGGTCTTCCTTATTCACTGTCCAGCTTTCACATGCATATGACGTTATTGGAAATACCATGGCTTGGGTCAGGCGCACCTTAGTCTTCAAGCTGACACCTTTGCTCTTCAACACTTGAAAAAGGTCTTGTGCAGCAGATTTGCCTAATGCAATATGTCATTTGACTTCTTAACTGCTGCTTCCATGAGTGTTAATAGTTTGTCCAAGAAGAATGAGGTCCTTGACAACTTCTGTCTTTTCTCTGTTGATAAGAATGTTGTTTATTGGTCCAGTGGTGAGAATTTTTATTTTCTTTACATTGAGATGTAATCCATACCGAAGGCTGCGGTCTTTGATCTTCATCAGTAAATGTTTTAAGTCCTCTTCAGTTTCAGCAAGCAAGGTTGTATCATCTGCATATTGTAGGTTGTTAATGAGTCTTCCTCCAATTCTGATGCCACGTTTTTCTTCATAGAACCCAGTTTCTCGGATTATTTGCTCAGCATACAGGTTGAGTAAGTATGGTGAAAGAATACAGCCTTGTTGCACACCTTTCTTAATTTTAAACCATTCAGTGTTCCCATGCTCTATTCGAACAGTTGCCTGTTGGTCCATGTACAAATTCCTCATGAGCACAATTAAGTGTTCCGGAATACTCATACATCGCATTGTTGTCCCTAGCTTGTTATGATCCACACAATCAAGACTTTGCATAGTCATTAAAGCATAGGTAAACATCTTTCTGATAGTCTCTGCTTTCAGGCATATCCAAATCTATCCTTGTAAAAAACATTGTGGGATGATTTCACCAGAGGATTATACTATACTGCTTGTTTTTATTGAATTTGGGAGAGGCTTTCAATATGTAAATTGGTGGTTAAGTCCTGTTGGCTTTTAGACATTAGGGATATTGAAAATTAACTGTGTAGAAGAAAAATATTAATATATAGTACTATGGATGTGTTTGCAAATTAGCTCAGTTAATTCTTATAAAAACCCATAAAGTATATAACACTTGATAAACAAGATCATAAGTAGATCATAGGACATATAAAGACTGAGGATTTTGCTAGTGCGGCATAGCTAGTAAGAACTGGAACTAGGATTTCAGTTTCAAAGAATTCTTTTCATTACTGTCCTGAGAGCAGAAGTTGCAGTGCAACAAGGTGCCAAAAGAGCTGAACGAAACTGCTGCTGTCTTGCTCCTCATTCTCAGAAATTGTTAATTTGATTCAAGTTTTTAAACTTCATTTGTTGTTGTTAAATGCTGTTTAGATGGTTCTGGTTCATAGCAACCCATATAATTTTCATTTAATGTGTGTGTTTTTACTAAGTTTAATAGTTAAGTTTAATTGTATTCAATTGAGTTAAAATTTGAATGATTTTAAAATCTGAACCATATTCTTTTGGATTTCTTGATTATTTGTTGGTGTTGTTTGGAACTCATAGCAACACTAAGAGCAGACCGAAACACTGGGTGGTCGTGCACCATCATTTGGTGCAGACTCTGTGTCAGTTTATCTCATTGAGGATACTAAACATGCATGTGAAATTTGGACAGTGAATAAGGAAGACCAGAAAGATTTGGTGCCTTTGAACTTTGGTGCTGGAAAAGAATATTACAAGTACCACGGGCTGCCTGAAGAACTCGCAAATCTGTCTTGAAAGAAATGCATCCAGAATGCTCCTTAGAAGCCAGGGTGGCGGGACTTTGTCTCTCATGCTTTGAACATATTATCAGGACGGCCATTCCCTGGAGAGGGAAATCATGCTTATTAAAATAGAGAATCAGAGAAAAAGAGGAAGACCCCCAACAAAATGTATTGGCAGAGTTGCAGCAGCCATGGGCTCAAATGTAACAATAATTGTGAGGATGGTGCAGGACCAGGCAGTGTTCTGACTTGATGGTAACTAACAACAACAGCATATAATGGTTAAGAATTTAAAAATTTATCCTAAAGGGCAGTTCTGAGACAGTGAGGGATATGCACATATCTGTGTGTGTAAATGTGTGAAAATATACATACATATATGTGTGTGTTTGTGTGTAAGTGTGAAAATGCACCATTCTTACTTTCACACATATGTATACACACAAGCAACTTAAAAAAATTTGTGGAAAAATCTATTACATTTCAATTTCATTTTTCCTCGAAATTTTGGTAGCCTCCACATACACATACACACACAAAAATATCAGTTTATTTCAAGATTCACCTGTAGCACTGTGAAGACCATGCTTTGAAAGGAGCATATGGGGGCTGGGGTAGAGAATGGTGTGTAAATTGTAGATAGGAAGACCAGTTAGACCAATGTTGTAATGGTAGAAATGAGATTGTTGCTGTTATGTGCCGTGGAGTCGGTCCCAACTCAGCAACCCTGTACAGGGTTTCCGAGGCTGTAAATCTTTACAGGAGCAGAAAACCTCATCTTTCTCCCATGGAACAGCTGGTAGTTTCGAACTGTTGACCTTGTGGTTCGCAGCCTAATTCGTAACCACTGTGCTACCAGAGCTCCTTAGAAATGAGATTAGGGTCTACTATTGGAAAATAGATTAGAAGAAACAGATAAAAGAGCTATCTTATAAGATAACTCGGTGATTGGTTGTGGAGGTGAAAACTGTGTTTTTAGTTCTGCTGAAGATGTCATTTCATGTTCATATATAGTGAAATTTATTAATGTTTCCTTTGTTCTCCTTCTTAAGAGACAATTTTTATTAAGCTAATTGAGTAAGATACATTAGTTGTAAAATATTTTTGATAAGAATTTTTTCAGCTTTACTATTTCCAAGGGCAAAAAGAAAAAGTATAATCTTTTCTCCAGTTTTTATTTTAGTACTGTGCGCTTTGGGAAGGTTTGTTGTGCTGTGTATTCCTTTTTTAGGGATGACCTGATGATTAAAAAAATACTTGTACCCTTCTACTATGCTTTTCCCCTTATACTCTTATCTTGAGTTATTTTTGACATCACCAGTTACTTACTAAATACTTAATATTCTTATTAAATGCTGCTGTTTTCATAAAAACTTTGTCTGTATTACAGCCCCATCTGACTCCAATTGCCTGTACACCTGTTAGGTATTCTTTTCTCCATGTAGATATTTGTCTATAGTAATATTCAGCCCTTGGACATTGGCTTGGCCATTCTGATTATTGAAAGGTTGAATTGTTTCCATACCTATAAGCTACTTTTTAGTGTTGAAGAACAAAGATGTCAGCTTGAGGACCAAGGTGCACCTGACCCAAGTCATGATATTTTCAATAACCTCGTATACATGTGAAAGCTGGACATTGAGTAAGGAAGACTGTAGAAGAATTGATGCATTTGAGTTATGGTGTTGGAGACGAATATTGAAAGTGCCCTGGGCTGCCAAAAGAACCAACAGATCTGTGGTGGAAGAAGTGCAGCCAGAGTGCTCCTTGGAAGCCAGGATGGCCAAACTTCATCTCTCAAACTTTGGACATATTGTCAGGAGAGACCAGTTGTGGAGAAGGTTATCATGTTTGGTAAGGTGGAGGGTCAGAGAAAAAGAGGACGA
>NW_006409815.1:2351-3643 GCF_000296735.1 Chrysochloris asiatica | reverse complement strand
GACTTATAATAACCATGCACAGGGTTTCCAAGGCTATAAATCTTTATAGGAGCAGAACACCTCATCTTTCTCCTGTGAAACTGCTGGTAGTTTCAATCTGCTGACCTTGAGGTTGGCAGCCCGACTCGTAACCACTTTGCTACCAGAGCTCCTTTAATATGGTGCTATACTAGGTACTTAATATATAGAGATGTAATTTGTGAAATCAGCAATACTAAGGGGGAGAGAGGAGTGACATAGGTATAGAGTTTCTATATGTTGTTGAAGGTAAGTTGGTGAATTTATTCTATCTTGTAATAAAATTATTATTGTCAATGTTAAGTCCCACGGTAACCACAAAGAGCATTTTTCAAGGAAAAATACACACCAAGGAAAAAGGTTCACCACAAAAAATCAACTTAACATTCTAAAAATGGCAATATTTTCTAGGCACAGGTCTAAGATACCAAGACAACAGCAAAATAGCAGAAGGAAGTCCTTCTTTTTTGTTGTTGTTAAGTGCCGTCGAGTCATTTCTGACCCATAGCAACCCTGTATAGGGTTTCCGAGGAGCAACTGGTGAGCTTGAGCCACCAACCTTGCAATTTAAACCAGCTTTGCAGTCTGGCTCATTAACTCACAGTGACACCCCAGGACCCCATTCCTTCTTTATTAGTAGTACTTTAACTGTGAATGGAGTGAATTCTCCAATCAAAAGGTATAGATTACCATGAAGAGTCAGGAAACATCAACTCATAGGTTGTCTACACAAAGCTAATTTTAAATCAAAACACAGAAATAGGTTAAATGTAAAAGGATACAGAAACAATAAAACAAAATATGTAGATGAAGTGAAAAGAGATCTGATGTTCCTTTTCTAATATTAGACAAACTAGACTTTAAACCAGAAACTATTGTTAGAGACAAATATATAATATATGATAAAAGAATCAATTTATCAGAAAAGACAATGACCAATTTTTATGTCTCTTACAGTATAGCCCCCAAATAAATGTAAAACAAACATTGACAAAACTGAAGGGAAAAATAGACTGTTCTACAATAGTGTTCAGAGACTTCAACATGGTGCTTTGAATAATGGATAGAATTCAGACAGATCAATAAGGAAATAGATGTCCTGAACAACACTATAAATCAGTTAGACTTAACAGACATTTACAGAAGACTTCATTCACCCAGTAACACAGGGTATATGGAATACAATATTCTCTAGTTCTCATAGATCGTTCTCTGAGATAGAACATAAACTAAGTCACTAAACAACTCTCAGTAAGTTTCAAATAATTAAAATC
>NW_006409815.1:0-528 GCF_000296735.1 Chrysochloris asiatica | reverse complement strand
GATGATCAGAGCTCAACTAGAAGAAGAAAGAAGAAGAAAAAAAGAGTAAGCTGATACAATTTGATGAACTTGACCTACACCTATGGATGCAGTAGCTCAAAAGAGGGAATCTTTACAGCGAGGATCATTCCCACCCCCTCCATACATAGAGTAGACAGAGATGGGCAACTTGGACATTGGCTACCCAAAATGGGAGTGGGGAGGCTACAAAGGCAAGAAGTGACTGGCTTACAAGCTTTTAAGAGGGAGCCTAGATCCAGAGGGTGCGGAGGAAGGTAGACTCTCCATTGAGTAGTATCCAATCTGTCTGGTTGGGCTGATGAAAGGAGACGGGGATAGGTCTCTTGTGGTACAATAGTGAATAATTGTTATCAAGACTGACTGTGAGGGTTGGAAATGTAAAGGTAGACGTTTTGTAGCAAAAGGGGAGTGATTGACTTTGTAGTCTAGGAGCAGAGATCCCTGTGACTATCAAAGAGAAGAGTGGAGTGCGGGACTTTACCCAGAGAAACAGTGACACCAGAGATG
>NW_006409814.1:23126-23549 GCF_000296735.1 Chrysochloris asiatica | reverse complement strand
CCCTTGCCCTAATGCCCTAGCCCTAGACCAAGCCATTAAGCCTTAGCCCTAGTCCTAGTCCTAAAGCCCTAACAGCCCTAGGCTTAGCCCTATAGCCTTAGCAGCACTAGAACTGGCCCTAGCCTTAAAGCCCTAACAGCCCTAGACCAAGCCCTAAAGGCTTAACAGACCTAGTCCTAGACCTACCCCAAAAGCCCTAACCACCCTAGGCCAAACCCTAGCCCTAAAGCCCTTACAGGTCTAGCCCTAGCCCTAAAGCCCTAACAGCCCTAGCACTAACACTAGCCCTAAAGACCTAACAGCCATAGCATAGCATTAGCCTAAAAGCCCTAAAAGTCCTACGCTAGCCCATACCCTAAAGCGCTAAGAGATATAGTCCAAGCCCTATCAGACCTAATCCTAGCTCTAAAGCCCTTGCCCTAA
>NW_006409814.1:21262-21742 GCF_000296735.1 Chrysochloris asiatica | reverse complement strand
TAGCCCTAGTCCTAAAGCCCTAACATGCCTAAACCTAGACTTAAAGCCCTAACAGTCCTAGCCCTAGCCTTAGCACTAGTCCTAAATCCCTATCAGCTCTAACCCTTGTCCTAAAGCCCTAACATCCCTAGACCTAGCCCTAAAGCCCTAACAACCCTAGACCTAGCCCTAAAGCTCTAACAGCCCTAGTTCTAAAGCCCTAACAGACAAAGCCCTACCCTAGCAAAAAAGCCCTATCAGCAATAGCCCTAGCCCTAAAGCCCTAACAGCTCTAGCCCTAGCTCTAGACCTAAAGCACTAAAAGCTCTATCCCTATCCATATCCCTAAAGCCTTATCAGCCCTAGCCAAGCCCTAGCAGTAAAGCCCTTACAGCCTTAGCCCTAAAGCTCTTTCCCTAATGCCCTAGCCCTAGCCCTAAACGTACCCGTAAATTCCTAGCCCTGGCCTTAGCCCTAAAGCCCTAACAGCCCTAGCCATAG
>NW_006409814.1:17371-18439 GCF_000296735.1 Chrysochloris asiatica | reverse complement strand
CCCTAGCCGTAAAGCCCTAACAGCCCAAGCCCTAGCCCTAACCCTAGCCCTAAAGCCCTATAAGCCCTAGCCCTAACCCTAACCCTAGCCCTAAAACTCTATCAGCCCTAGCCTTAGCCATAGCCCTAGTCCTAAAGCCCTAACATGCCTAAACCTAGACCTAAAGTCCTAACAGCCCTACTCCTAAAGCCCTAACAGCCCGAGCCCTAGCCTTAGGCCTAGGCCTAAATCCTTATCAGCTCTAGCCCTTGTCTTAAAGCCCTAACATCCCTAGACCTATCCCTAAAGCCATAACATCCCTAGACCTAGCCCTAAAGACCGAACAGCCCTAGTTATAAAGCACTAACAGCTAAAGCACTAGCCCTAGCCAAAAAGCCCAATCAGATATAACACTAGCCCTAAAGCCCTAACAGCTCTAGCCCTAGCCCTAGCCCTAAAGCACTAAAAGCTCTATCCCTATCCCTATCCCTAAAGCCTTATCAGTCCTAGCCCTAGCCCTAGCCCTAAAACCCTATCAGCCCTAGCATTAGCCATAGCCCTAGCCCTAAAGCCCTAACAGCCCTAAGCCTAGACCTAAAGCCTTTAAAGCCCTAGTTCTAAAGCCCTAATATCCCTAGCCCTAAAGACCTAACATCCCTAGCCTTAGCCCTAAAGCCCTATCAGCCCTAGCCCTAGGCCTAGTCCTAAAGCCCTAACAGCCCTACACCTAGCCCTAAAGGCTTAACAGACCTTGTCCTAGACCTACCCCTAAAGCCCTAACCACGATAGCCCAAGCCCTAGCCCTAAAGCTCTAACAGGTCTAGCCCTAGCCCTAAAGCCCTAACAGCCCTAGCACTAGCACTCGCCCTAAAGACGTAACAGCCATAGACATAGAATTAGCCTTAAAGCCCTAACAGTCTTACCCTAGCCAATGCCCTAAAGCCCTAACAGCCATAGTCCAAGCCCTATCAGACCTAATCCTATCTCTAAAGCCCTTGCCCTAATGCCCTAGCCCTAGACCAAGCCCTAAAGCCTTAGCCCTAGTCCTAGTCCTAAAGCCCTAACAGCCCTAGCCCTAGCCCTAAAGCC
>NW_006409814.1:13160-16498 GCF_000296735.1 Chrysochloris asiatica | reverse complement strand
TAGCCCTAAAGCCCTAACAACGCTAGCACTAGCCCTAAAGCCCTATCAGACCTAGCCCTTTAACTAAAGCCCTAACAGCCCTAGACCTAGGCCTAGCCCTAAACCTAGCCCTAAACCCCCAACCCGGGTCTTAGCCCTAAAGCCCTAAAAGCCCTAGCCCTAGCCCTAAAGCCCTAACAGCCCAAGCCCTAGCCCAAAAGCTCTAACAGCCCTAGCCTTAGCCCTAAATCCGTTTCCCTAATGCCTAGCCCAAGCCCTAGCCCTAAACGTAGCCTTAAAGTCCTACCCCTGGCCTTAGCTCTAAAGCCCTTACAGACCATGCCCTAGCCCTAAAGCCCTAACAGCTGTAGCCCTAGACCTAGCCCTAAAGCCCTAGCCCTAAATCCTTAGAACTAGCCCTGGCCCTAAAGCCCTAACAGCCCAATCCCTATCCCTAACTCATTAACAGCCCTAGCCCTACCCATTAGCCTTACAGCCCTACGAGTCCTAGCCC
Source organism: Chrysochloris asiatica (assembly GCF_000296735.1). Lineage (NCBI taxonomy): Eukaryota > Metazoa > Chordata > Mammalia > Afrosoricida > Chrysochloridae > Chrysochloris > Chrysochloris asiatica. The sequence continues at coordinate 16,005 of NW_006409814.1, read as the reverse complement.
TAGCGAGGAAGCCATAACAGCCCTAGCCCTAGCCCTAGCCGTAATGGCCTAACAGCCATAACCCTAGACCTAAAGCCCTTGCCCTAATGCCCTAGCCCGAGACTTAGCCCTAATGTCCGAGCCTTAGCCCTAGCCCTAAAGCCCTAAGAGCCCTAGCACTAGAGTTAAAGCTCTAACAGCTCTAGTCCTAGCCCTAGCCCTAAAGCCGTAAAAGCTCTAGCCCTAGCCCTAGCCCAAAAGCCCTAACAGCCCTAGCCCTAGTGCTAGCCCTAAAGCCCTAACAGCTCTAGCCTAACCCTAGCACTAAAGCTCTATAAGCCCTAGCCCTAACCCTAGCCTTAAAGCCCTATCAACCCAAGCCCTAGCCCTAACCCTAGCCCTAAAGGCCTATAAGCCCTAGCCCTAGAACTAACCCAAGCCCTAAAGAATTATCATCCCTGGCCTTAGGGCTAGCCCTGACCCTAAAGCTCTAACAGCCCTAAGCCTAGACGTAAAGCCCTAAGAGCCCTAGTCCTAAAGCCGTAACAGCCCTAGTCCTAGTCTTAGCCCTAGTCCTAAATCGCTATCAGCTCAAGCCCTAGTCCTAAAGCCCTAACATCACTTGCCCTAGCCCAAAAGCCCTAACAGCCCTAGACCTAGCCCTAAAGGCCTAACAGACCTAACCCTAGACATAACCAATAGCCCTAACCACCCTAGCCCAAGCCCTAGCACTAAAGCACGAACAGACCTAGCCCTAGCCCTAAAGCCCTAACAGCCCTAGCCTTAGTCCTAGCCCTAAAACCCTAACAGCTCTAGCCCTAACCCTAGCCCTAAAGCCCTATAAGTCCTAGCCCTAACCCTAGCCCTAAAGCCCTATCAGCCCTAACCCTAACGATAACCCTAGCCCTAAAACTCTATCAGCCCTAGCCTTAGCCATAGCCCTAGTCCTAAAACCCTAACATGCCTAAACCTAGACCTAAAGCCCTAACAGCCCTAGTCCTAAAGCCCTAACAGCCCTAGACCTAGCCTTAGCCCTAGTCCTAAATCCCTATCAGCTCTAGCCCTTGTCCTAAAGCCCTAACATCCCTAGACCTAGCCCTAAAGCCCTAACATACCTAGACCTAGCCCTAAAGCCCTAAAAGCCCTAGTTCTAAAGCCCTAACAGTCAAAGCCCTAGCCCTAGCCAAAAAACCCTATCAGATATAACCCTAGCCCTAAAGCCCTAACAGCTCTAGCCCTAGTACTAGCCCTAAAGCACTAAAAGCTCTAGCCCTATCCCTATCCCTAAAGCCTTATCATCCCTAGCATAGCCCTAGCCGTAAAGCCCTTACAGCCTTAGCCCTAAAGCTCTTTTCTTAATTCCCTAGCCCTAGCCCTAAACGTACCCATAAATTCCTATCCCTGGCCTTAGCCCTAAAGCCCTAACAGCTCTAGCCATAGTCCTAGCGCAAAAGCCCTAACAGCTCTAACCCTAACCCTAGCCCTAAAGCCTTAGCAGCACTAGAACTGGCACTAGCATTAAAGCCCTAACAGCCCTAGCCCTAGCCCTAAAGGCTTAACAGACCTAGTCCTAGACATACCCCAAAAGCCCTAATCAACCTAGCCCAAGCCCTAGCCCTAAAGCCCATACAGGTCTAGCCCTCGCCCTAAAGCCCTAACAGCCCTAGCAAGAGCACTAGCCCTAGAGACCTAACAGCCATAGACATAGAATTAGCCTTAAAGCCCTAACAGTCCTACCCTAGCCCATTCCCTAAAGCCCTAACAGCCATAGTCCAAGCCCTATCAGACCTAATCCAAGCTCTAAAGACCTTGCCGTAATGCCCTAGCCCTAGACCTAGTCCTAAAGCCCTAACAGCCCTAGCCCTAGCCCTAAAGCCTTAACAGCACTAAAACTGGCCCTAGTCTAAAAGCCCTAACAGACCTAGCCCTAGCCCTAAAGCTCTAACAGTACTAGCCCTAGCCCTAAAGCACTTTCCCTAATGCCCTAGCCCAAGCCATAGCCCTAAACGTAGCTCTAAAGTCCTACCCCTGGCCTTAGCCCTAAAGCCCTAACAGCCCTTGACCTAGCCCTACCCCTAAAGACCTTACAGCTCTAGCCCTAACCGTACCCATAAATTCCTATAAGACCTAGTATTAACCCTAGCTCTAAAGCCCTATCAGACCTAGCCCTAGCCAAAAAGCCCTATCAGCTATAGCCCTAGCCCTAAAGCCCAACAGCTCTAGCCCTAGCCCTAGCCCTAAAGCACTAAAAGCTCTAGCCCTATCCCTATCCCGAAAGCCTTATCAGTCCTAGCCCTAGCCCTAGCCCTAAAACCCTATCAGCCCTAGCCTTAGCCATAACCCTAGCCCTAAAGCCCTAACATCCCTAAGCCTAGACCTAAGCCCTAACAGCCCTAGTTCTAAAGCCCTAATATCCCTAGCCCTAAAGACCTAACATCCCTTGCCTTAGCCCTAAAGCCCTATCAGCCCTAGCCCTAGGCCTAGTCCTAAAGCCCTAACAGCCCTAGACCTAGACCTAAAGGCTTAACAGACCTAGTCCTAGACCTACCCCAAAAGCCCTAACCACGATAGCCCAAGACCTAGCCCTACAGCTCTAACAGGTCTAGCCCTAGCCCTAAAGCCCTAACAGCCCTAGCACTAGCTCTTGCCCTAAAGAGGTAACAGCCATAGACATAGAATTAGCCTTAAAGCACTAACAGTCTTACTCTAGCCCATGCCTTAAAGCCTTAACAGCCATAGTCCAAGCCCTATCAGACCTAATCCTAGCTCTAAAGCCCTTGCCCTAATGCCTTGGCCCTAGACCGAGCCCTAAAGCCTTAGCCCTAGTCCTAGTCCTAAAGCCCTAACAGCCCTAGCCCTAGCCCTA
>NW_006409814.1:12573-13021 GCF_000296735.1 Chrysochloris asiatica | reverse complement strand
CTAGCCCTCGCCCTAAAGCCCTAACAGCTCTAGCCCTAACCCTAGCCATAAATTCCTATAAGCCCTAGTATTAACCCTAGCTCTAAAGCCTATCAGCCCTAGCCGTAGCATTAAATCCATAATAGGCTAGCCCTAGGCCTATCCCTAAAGCCCTAACAGCTGTAGCCCTAGCCCTAGCCCTAAAGCCCGAACAGACATAGCCCTAAAGCTGTAACAGTCCTAGCCCTAGCCTTAAAGCCCTTTCCCTAATGCCCTAGCCCAAGGCATAGCCCTAAACATAGCCCTAAATTTCTAGCCCAGGCCTTCGCCCATAAGACATAATAGCCCTTGCCCTAGCCCTAGCCCTAAAGCCCTAAATGCTCTAGCCAAAACCCTAGCCTTAAATCCCTATAAGCCCTATCTCTAACCCAAATTCTAAAGCCCTATCAGCCCTTGACCTAGCCCTAGC
>NW_006409814.1:10577-11175 GCF_000296735.1 Chrysochloris asiatica | reverse complement strand
TAGCCCTAGCCCCAAAGCCCTAAAATCTCTAGCCCTAGCCCTAGACCTAAAGCCCTAACAGCCCTAGCCCTAGTCCTAGCCCTAAAGCCCTAACAGCTCTAGCCCTAACCCTAGAACTAAAGCTCTATAAGCCCTAGCCCTAATCCTAGACCTAAAGCCCTATCAACACAAGCCCTAGCCCTAACCCTAGCCTTAAACACCTATAAGCCGTAGCCCTAGCACTAACCCTAGCCCTAAAGGATTATCAGCCCTTGCTTAGGGCTAGCCCTAGCCCTAAAGCTCTAACAGCCCTAAGCCTAGACCTAAAGCCCTAACAGCCCAAGTCCTAAAGCCATAACAACCCTAGTCCTAGCCTTAACCCTAGTCCTAAATCGCTATCAGCTCTAGCCCTAGTCCTAAAGCCCTAACATCACTAGACCTAGCCCTAAAGCCCTAACAGCCCTAGACCTAGCCCTAAAAGCCTAACAGACCTAACCCTAGAAATACCCCAATAGCCCTAACCACCCTAGACCAAGCCCTAGCCCTAAAGCCTTAATTGACCTAGCCCTAGCCCTAAAGCCCTAACAGCCCTAGCCTTAGTCCTAGCCCTAAAACCCTA
>NW_006409814.1:6307-9625 GCF_000296735.1 Chrysochloris asiatica | reverse complement strand
AGCCCTAGCCCTAAACGTATCCCTAAAGTCCTACCCTTGGCCTTAGCCCTAAAGCCCTAACAGCCCTAGCACTAGCCCTAAAGCCCTATCAGACCTAGCCCTTTCCCTAAAGCCCTAACAGCCCTAGACCTAGGCCTAGCCCTATACCTAGCCCTAAACCCCCAACACTGGTCTTAGCCCTAAAGTCCTAAAAGCCCTAGCCCTAGCCCTAAAGCCCTAACAGGCCTAGCCCTAGCCCAAAAGCTTTAACAGCCCTAGCCTTAGCCCTAAATCCGTTTCCCTAATGCCTAGCCCAAGCCCTAGCCCTAAACGTAGCTTTAAGTCCTACCCCTGGCCTTAGCTCTAAAGCCCTTACAGACCATGCCCTAGCCCTAAAGCCCTAACAGCCCTAGACCTAGCCCTAAAGCCCTAGACCTAAATCCTTAGAACTAGCCCTAGCCCTATAGCCCTAACAGCCCAATCCCTATCCCTAACTCATTAACAGCCCTAGCCCTACCCATTAGCCTTAAAGCCCTAAGAGCCCTAGCCCTAGCCATAAAGCCCTAACAACCCTAGCCCTAGCCCTAGCCGTAATGGCCTAACAGCCATAACCCTAGCCTTAAAGCCCTTTCCCTAATGCCCTAGCCCGAGACTTAGCCCTAATGTCCTAGCCTTAGCCCTAGCCCTAAAGCCCTAAGAGCCCTAGCACTAGAGTTAAAGCAATAACAGCTCTAGCCCTAGCCCTAGCTCTAAAGCCCTAAGAGCCCTAGACCTAGTCCTAGCCCTAAAGCCCTAACAGCTCTAGCCCTAATCCTAGCACTAAAGCTCTATGAGCCCTAGCCCTAACCCTAGCCCTAAAGCCCTATCAACCCAGGCCCTAGCCCTAACCCTAGCCCTAAAGTCCTATAATCCCTAGCCCTAGCACTAACCCTAGCCCTAAAGAATTATCAGCCCTAAAGGCTTAAAAGCACTAGAAGTGGCCCTAGCCTAAAAGCCCTAACAGCCCTAGCCCTAGCCCTAAAGCTCTAACAGGACGAGCCCTAGCCCTAAAGCCATTTCCCTAATGCCCTAGCCCAAGCCCTAGTCCAAAATGTAGCCCTAAAGTCCTACCCCTGGCCTTAGCCCTAAAGCCCTAACAGCCCATGACGTAGCTCTAGCCCTAAAGCCTTAACAGCTCTAGCCCTAACCCTAGCCATAAATTGCTATAAGCCCTAGTCTTAACCCTAGCTCTAAAGACCTATCAGCCCTAGCCCTAGCATTAAATCCATAACAGGCTAGCCCTAGCCCTATCCGTAAAGCCCTAACAGCTGTATCCCTAGCCCTCGCCCTAAAGCCCTAACAGACATAGCCCTAAAGCTGTAACAGCCCTAGCCCTTCCCTTAAAGCCCTTTCCCTAATGCCCTAGCCCAAGGCCTAGCCCTAAACATAGCCCTAAATTCTAGCACAGGCCTTAGCCCATAAGCCATAATAGCCCTTGCCCCAGCCCTAGCCCTAAAGCCCTAAAAGCTCTAGCCATAACCCTAGCCCTAAAGCCCTATAAGCCCTAATTCTAACCCTAGCTCTAAAGCCCCATCAGTCCTAGCCCTAGCCCTAGCACTAAAGCCATAACAGGCTAGACCTAGCCCTATCCGTAAAGCGCTAACAGCCGTAGCCCTAGCCCTAAGGACCCAACAGCCCTAGCCCTAGCCCTATCCCTAAAGCACTAACATCCCTCTCCCTCGCCCTAGCCCTAAAGCCCTAATAGACCTAGCCCTAAAGCCCTAACAGCCCTAAGCCTAGACCTAAAGCCCTAACAGCCCTAGTTCTAAAGCCCTAACAGCCCTAGCCCTAAAGACCTAACATCCCTAGCCGTAGCCCTAAAGCCCTATCAGCCCTAGCCCTAGCCCTAAAACCCTAACAGCCCTAGACCTAGCTCTAAATGCTTAACGGACCTAGTCCTAGACCTACCCCAAAAGCCCTAACCACCCTAGCCCAAGCCCTACCCCTAAAGCCCTAACAGGTCTAGCCCTAGCCCTAAAGCCCTTTCCCTAATGCCCTAGCCCAAGGCCTAGTCTTAAAGTTAGCCCTAAAATTCTAGCCCAGGCCTTAGCCCATAAGCCATAACAGCCCTTGCCCTAGCCCTACCCCTAAATCCCTAACAGCTCTAGCCATAACCCTAGCCCTAAAGCCCTATTAGCCCTAGTTCTAACCCTAGCTCTAAAGCCCTATCAGCCCTAGCCCTAGCCCTAAAGCCCTATCAGTCCTAGCCCTAGCCCTAAAGCCATAAAAGCCTTAGCCCTAGCCCTTGCCCTAAAGACCTTAAAGCCCTACCCTAGTCATAAAGCACTTTCCCTAATGCCATACCCCTAGATCTAGCCCTAAATGTACCCATAAAGTCCTATCCCTGGTCTTAGCCCTAAAGCCCTAACAGCAATAGCCCTAGTCCTAGCCCTAAAACCCTAACAGATATAGCCCTAAGCCTAGCCCTAAAGCCCTATAAGTCCTAGCCCTAACCCTAGCCCTAAAGCCCTATCAGCCCAAGACCTAGCCATAGTCCTAGCGCTAAAGCCCTAACAACGCTAACACTAACCCTAGCCCTAAAGCCCTATAATAGGTAGTCCTAACCCTAGCCCTAAAGACCTATCAGTCCTAGCCCTAGCCCTAAAACACTATCAGCCCTAGCCTTAGCCCTAGCCCTAGCCCTAAAGAACTAACAGCCCTAAGCCTAGACCTAAAGCCCTAACAGCCTTAGTTCTAAAGCCCTAATATCCCTAGCCCTAAAGACCTAACATCTCTAGCCCTAGCCCTAAAGCCCTATCAGCCCTAGCCCTAGCCCTAAAGTCCTAACAGCCCCAGCCCTAAAGCACTAACAGCCCTAGCCCTTGTCCTAAATCCCTAAAAGACCTAGCCCAAGACCTAAAGCCATAACAGCCCTCGCCCTCGCCCTAGCCCTAAAGCCCTAACAGACCTAGCCCTAAAGCCCAAACAGCCCTAGCACTAGCCCTAAAGCCCTATCAGACCTAACCCTTTCACTAAAGCCCTAACATCCCTAGACATAGGCCTAGCCCTAAACCTAGCCCTAAACCCCCAAACCTGGTCTTAGTCCTAAAGCCCTAAAAGCCCTAGCCCTAGCCCTAAAGCCCTAACAGCCCTAGCCTTAGCCCTAAATCCGTTTCCCTAATGCCTAGCCCAAGCCCTTGCCCTAAACGTAGCCTTAAAGTCCTACCCCTGGCCTTAGCTCTAAAGCCCTTACAGACCATGCCCTAGCCCTAAAGCCCTAACAGCTGTAGCCCTAGCCCTAGCCCTAAAGCACTAACAGCCCTAGACATAGCCCTAAAGCCCTAGCCCTAAATCCTTAGC
>NW_006409814.1:3219-4465 GCF_000296735.1 Chrysochloris asiatica | reverse complement strand
CTAAAGACCTATCAGCGCTAGCCCTAGCATTAAATCCATAACAGGCTAGCCCTAGCCCTATCCCTAAATCCCTAACAGCTGTAGCCCTAGACATAGCCCTAAAATCGTAAAAGCCCTAGCCCTAAAGCTGTAACAGCCCTAGAACTAGCCTTAAAGCCCTTTCCCTAATGCCCTAGCCCAAGGCCTAGCCCTAAACGTAGCCCTAAAGTTCTAGCCCAGGCCTTAGCCCATAAGCCATAACAGCCCTTGCCCTCGCCCTAGCCCTAAATCCCTAAGAGCTCTATCCATAACCCTAGCCCTAAAGCCCTATAAGCCCTAACTCTAACCCTATCCCTAAAGTGCTAACAGCTGTAGCCCTAGCCCTAGCCCTAAAGACCTAACAGCCCTAGCCATAGCCCTAAATCCCTAACAGACCTAGTCCTAGCCCTAAAATCCTAACAGCCCTAGCCCTATCCCTAGCCCTAAAGCCCTAACAGACCTCGACCTTGACCACACCCTAGCCATAAAGCCCTAACAGCCCTAGCCCTAAAGCCCTAACAGCCCTAGCACTAGACCTAAAGCTCTATCAGACCTAGCCCTTTCCCTAAAGCCCTAATTGCCCTAGACCTTTGCCTAGCCCTAAACCTAGCCCTAAACCCCCAACCCTGGTCTTAGCCCTAAAGCCCTAAAAGCACTAGCCCTAGCCCTAAAGCCCTAACAGCCCTAGCCCTAGCCCAAAAGCTCTAACAACCCTAGCCTTAGCCCTAAATCCGAATCCATAATGCCTAGCCCAAGCCCTAGCCCTAAATGTAGCCTCCAAGTCCTACCCCTGGCCTTAGCCCTAAATCCCTAACAGCCCTTGACCTAGCCCTACCCCTAAAGCCCTAACAACTCTAGCCCTAACCCTAGCCATAAATTCCTATAAGCCCTAGTATTAACCCTAGCTCTAAAGCCCTATTAGCCCTAGCCTTTGCATTAAATCCCTAACAGGCTAGCCCTAGCCCTATGCCTAAGCCCTAACAGCTTTAGCCCTAGACCTAGCCCTAAAGCCCTAACAGACCTAGCCCTAGCCGTAATGGCCTAACAGCCCTAGCCCTAGCCCTAAATCCCTAACAGACCTAGCCCTAGCCCTAAAGCCCTAACAGCCCTAGCCCTAGCCATAGCACTAAAGCCCTAACAGACCTTGCCCTAGTCCAAGCCCTAAAGCCCTAAGAGACCTAGCCCTAAAGCCCTAACAGTCCTAGCACTAGCCCTAAAGCCCTATCAG
>NW_006409814.1:1118-2186 GCF_000296735.1 Chrysochloris asiatica | reverse complement strand
GCCCTAGCCCTAGCCCTAAAGCCTTAACAGCCCTAGCCCTAAAGCCCAAGCCCTAACCCTAAAGCCCTAACAGCCCTAGCCCTATCGCTAGCCCTAACAGCCCTAGCCCTAGCCCTAGCCCAAAAGCCCTAACAGTCCTCACCCTAGCCCAAAAGCTCTAACAGCCCTACCTTTAGCCCTAAATCCATTTCCCTAATGCCTAGCCCAAGCCCTATCCCTAAACATAGCCTTAAAGTCCTACCCCTGGCCTTAGCTCTAAAGACTTTACAGACCATGCCCTAGCCCTAGCCCTAAAGCACTAACAGCCCTAGACCTAGCCCTAAAGCCCTAGCCCTAAATCCTTAGCACTAGAACTAGCCCTAAAGCCCTAACAGCCCAATCCCTATCCCTAACTCATTAACAGCCTTAGTCCTACCCATTAGCCTTAAAGCCCTAAGAGCCCTAGCCCTAGCCATAAAGCCCTAACAGCCCTAGCCCTAGGCTTGACTTAATGGCCTAACAGCCATAACCCTAGCCCTAAAGCCGTTGCCCTAATGCCCTAGCCCGAGACTTAGCCCTAGTGTCCTAGCCTTAGCCCTAGCCCTAAAGCCCTAACAGCCCTAGTACTAGAGTTAAAGCCCTAACAGCTCTAGTCCTAGCCCTAGCCCTAAAGCCCTAAAAGCTCTAGCCCTAGCCCTAGCCCTAGCCCTAGCACTAAAGCTCTATAAGCCCTAGCCCTAACACTAGCCCTAAAGCACTATCAACACAAGCTCTAGCCCTAACCCTAGCCCTAAAGGCCTATAAGCCCTAGCCCTAGCACTAACCCTAGCCCTAAAGAATTATCAGCCCTGGCCTTAGGGCTAGCCCTAGCCCTAAAGCTCTAACAGCCCTAAGCCTAGACCTAAAGCCCTAACAGCCCTAGTCCTAAAGCCCTAACAGCCCAGTCCTAGCCTTAGCCCTAGTCCTAAATCGCTATCAGCTCTAGCCCTAGTCCTAAAGCCCTAACATCACTAGCCCTAGCCCTAAAGCCCTAACAGCCCTAGACCTAGCTCAAAAGGCATAACAGACCTAACCCTAGACATACCCCAA
>NW_006409814.1:0-426 GCF_000296735.1 Chrysochloris asiatica | reverse complement strand
CTAGCCTTAAAGCCCTTTCCCTAATGCCCTAGCCCAAGGCCTAGCCCTAAACGTAGCCCTAAAGTTCTAACTCAGGCCTTAGCCCATAAGCCATAACAGCCCTTGCCCTAGCCCTAGCCCTAAATCCCTAAGAGCTCTAGCCATAACCCTAGCCCTAAAGCCCTATAAGCCCTAGCTCTAACCCTAGCTCTAAAGCCATATCAGCCCTAGGCCTAGCCCTAGCACTAAAGCCATAACAGGCTAGACCTAGCCCTATGCTTAAAGCGCTAACAGCCCTAGCCCTAGCCCTAGCATTAAAGTCATAACAGGCTAGACCTAGCCCTATCCTTAAAGCGCTAAAAGCCCTAGCCCTAGCCCTAAAGCCCTAACAGCCTTAGCCCTATCCCTAGCCCTAAAGTCCTAACAGCCCTCGCCCTAAAGCCCTAA
>NW_006409813.1:22679-23907 GCF_000296735.1 Chrysochloris asiatica | reverse complement strand
TATATAATGTGTGTGTATGTGTGTTGTCAGTTGCTGATCTCTTGACTGCTGCTTCCATGAGTGTTGATAGTTGATCCAAGAAGAATGAAGTCCTCGATAACTTCAATCTTTTCTCCGTTGATAAAAATGTTGTTTATTAATACTGGTATTATAATTAAATACCATTGAGTCCGTTCTGACTCCTCCAGAGCCACATCAGGACTCCAGGACTCCATTTTGTTGTTAGGTGCTGTCGAGTCAGTTCTGACTCATAGTGATTCTGGATAGGGTTTCCAAGGAGCAGCTGGTGGGTTTGAATCACTGGCCTTGCAGTTTGCAGTCCAATGCTGATTTATTGGACATAGATCACCATACCTTACTTCTGAAGCACCTCTGAGTGAACTTGACTCTATCAGGATTCAATTTGTTATCCTTGGAACTGAGTTAAATCAGGACTTCACAGCCATCCCGCCTTGGAACCCAGACCTCAAGGTCTCCCCACTGACCACATAAGGTGCCTGTACACGTCTGCCCCTAAGAAAACTGCCCCTGGGTGACCTCTGCTTGGGACAGGTGGAAGAAAGGCCCTTACTCATTCCAGATATGGAGATGGAGACAGAGCTTCTAAGGAGCTTGGGCAGGGGAGTTCGCCATGTGGGCCGCAGCCTGGTGATCTGGTGATCGATGTCCCCCAGCCAGAGACTGCTTATGTCTCTAGAAGGTTCGCACACCCCCATCTGCCCTGCGTTTCCTTAGACCAGCCACCTTGCAGCCTTGAGTTGAGGGCAGCTGGGCTGGAGGCACGGGACAGAATCACAGAGAAGGTTCTGCTGGTGGTGCAGATGAGCCAAGGCAGGGTGGGTCTGAACCAAATGCCAGCAGCACTGACTGGTTGGAATGTAGTGGTTACGAATTGGGCTGCTAACCTCAAGGTTGGCAGTTCAAAACTACCAGCGGTTCCACGGGAGAAAGGGGCCTAAGTTTGCCTAGAAGGTGAGAGAGCACAAAGTCTGAGGCTGCAGACCCCCTTTTCTGCTTTCTCCACTTACCTGTGGAAAGGACCCCCATGACCCTCCATCTCGCCCCTTCTCTCTGATCACCTTCAGTGCCCACGGTCCCTCCAAGCAACGTGCAGGCAGAAGCCACCAATTCTACCCGGGAGGCTCAGAAGTGAATTGGAAGACTGCGGGCCCTACCCAGAGAAACAGTGATGTCAGAAATGGAGGCAGAGACGATGATGTGGAGAGAT
>NW_006409813.1:20481-22199 GCF_000296735.1 Chrysochloris asiatica | reverse complement strand
ACCCTACCAACAGGGTGACTGCAAAGCTCAAATTCAATACATCCCCTCTCCAAGTCCACCTGGCTTTGACAAAAGGAAACGTACTGCATGTTTTTATTTTATTATTATTCTAAAACGTTATAGCTTGTCTTTTAAAAATACAAATGGATAAAAGCCAAAATTATCTCATAATCCCACTATGAAAGTCATTGCAATATCTTCCTGACTCTTTTCTCTGGATACAGCTTTAGTATGTTTTATACAAAATATGTGCAATACAGAGCTTGACTATATATATATGTATATATGATGTATGTAACAGAGCTGTACTGTATATTATATAATGTGTGTGTATGTGTGTTGTCAGTTGCCATAGTCTATTTTGACTGTTGACAATCCAGGTATTCAGGCTAGAATTGCCTCGAAGGGTTTTCAAGACTTTGAACTTTAGGAAGGAGATTTCTAGGCACCTCTGGGCAGTCTGAACTGCCAGCTTTTCAGAAGTTAAGTCAAGTCCTCCAGGGAGTCCAGTATATATATAAACAGCTTGTACCAACATGTGTGTCCTTGTGCACCTCCAAAGAGAATGGGCTTCTTTTTTAAGCTGTTAATTATGGAAAATCACAAACATCTACAAAAGTTAGAGAGGAGACCATAATGAATACCTGTGTACTCATTCCCAGCTCTAACAAGTACTGACTTGAGACTGAATGTATTTCATCTTTTCCTGAACCCTCTATTCCCTTTTCTGGAATGTTTAAAAACAAATCCCAGGCATTATGTCATTGCATCCATAAATATTTCTTTAAAGAAATATTATAGACAAAGGCTCTACTTAACACAGCACCACAATAACCACACTATCATTTTCATGTCTAAAAATATCAACAGTTCCTTTCATGCCCTCAGACTTCCAGCCAGTGTTCAGATTTCCCTGACTGCTTCATAATTTCTTTTACTGGTTGGTTTATTGGTTTCATGACACAAATAAAGTCAGTACAATTGTAATCAGCTGGCGATTTTTTTAGGTCTTAGTTAATGTTTCTATTCCCTTTCTCTCTTCTCTCTCTTTTTCTTGTAATGTACTTGGTGAAGACACTTGGTCATTGTCCTAGAGGATTCTCCACTGGATTTTGCTGACTATGTCTCCATGGGGTCGTCTAACATGTTCCTCTAAACACACTAAGTTTGCAGCAAATTGAAACTTTGAGCTAGAGATTTGATCAGATTCAGAATTGACCTTTTGTTGTTGTTAATAAGAATTGAGTGATAGTTTACATGGGAGAACATCAGTTTTACACTCATTGTTTCATTGCAGTGATTACAATCACCTCCATGGATCATCATTCAACAGTATTTGCTTCTATTACCTCTGTTCTTGTTTTGGAGATGTACACAAAAGCACTCAGGAATATATAATCATTTAAACAACCAAAGGGCACATTCTGCAAGCCTGCCTCCTTGCCGCCAGCACACAGCCTTTCTCTTTCCATGAGTCTGGAGTCCTCAGCTGCTCCCTTACTCCATATCCTCATCTCTGGTGTTGCTGCTTCTCTGGATAGGGTCCCACATTCTGCTCGTGCTCTTCTCCCTTGATGGTCCTAGGGTCCTGTGCTTCTGGACTGTAAGATGAACTACTGCCCCCTTTTTGTTACAGAACTTCTACCTTTATAGTTGTGACAGTCACAATTAGTCGTGATAACAATTACTCACTATTGAATCATAAGAATCTTATCCCC
>NW_006409813.1:690-18992 GCF_000296735.1 Chrysochloris asiatica | reverse complement strand
CGGTAGTGAGGTTGGCCCAGGATCGGACATTGTTTCGTTCTGCTGTGCATGGGGTCGCTATGAGTCGGTTCCGACTCGATGGCACCTGACAACAACAACAGCAAGTGTATCTTCTCTCAGGACACAAAAGTGACTGCCTGTCTCTCTTACTACAGTGTCGGCCGCCATTGGAAGTCCTTGTCTGATCTCATTTTTTTCCAGTTTTACTAATAACTTCATTTAAATAAGACACAGGGACTTCTATACTGGACAAAGTACAAAACAAAAGTCATCCATTTCCTGTGTAAAGCCTGATTGTATGGGGACTGGAATATTAGTCAGCACAGTGACTAGAATTCAAAAGTGCAACTATATACAAAATTTCAATAATTTTTGACAAATTTCTATAGCTGGATGTAGGATACATTTGAGTTCAACAATGTCTGAGTTGATCAATTTCATTGTTGTTATTAGGTGCCATCGAGTTGACACTGACTCATAGTGACCCTACGTACGACAGAATGAAACACTGCCCAGGTCTGCATCCTCCTCACATCATTGCTGTGTTTGAGCTCCGGGATACAGCCACTGTGTCAGTCCATCTTACTGAGGGTCTTCCTCTTTTTCACTGACCTTCTACTTTACAAGCATGAGGTCTTTCTCCAGGAACTGGTCCCTCCTGATAACATGTCTGAAGTACTTGAGATGAAGTCTCACCATCTTCCCTTCTAAGGCACATTCTGGCTACATGTCTTCCAACATGTGTTAGGTTTTTCTGGCAGTCGGTGGTATGTATAATTGGCTTCGCCAATACCATAATTCAAAGCCATCAATTCTTCTTCTTTGGTCTGCCTTATACATTCCCCAACTTGAGCATGCTTTTGAGGTGATTCAAAGTACCGTGGCTTGGGTCAGGCGCACCTTTATCTTCAAAGTGACATCGGAGCTTTTTAGCAGTTTAAAGTGGTCTTTTGCAGTAGATTTGCCAGTATAATTATGGCATTTGATTTCTTGGCTGCTGCTTCCATGGGCGTTGATTGAGGATCCAAGCAAAAAAATGAAATCTTTGACAACTTCAGTTGTTCCTCTTTGATGTTGCTTATTGGTCCAGTTGTGAGAGTTTTCTTTCTTTTATATTGAGGTGAAAGTTCTGGTGTGGCACTATAGGATACGTGCAGGACCAAAAGGACAGTTTGAGCCACGAGGTTGGCGGTTCAAACTCACCAGCCACGCTCAGAAATCCCATGCAGGGTTGCTATGAGTCAGAACTTTGCTATGGTAAGACATTCCAGAATGTATTCATGGCCTGCTCCTTAGCTGAAACAGCTCATTGCTTCAAGGAATACTTGTTCTTCTTGGTAGAAAATGATACTTAAAGTCCGCAATCTGGATGCTGGTGGTTTGGTGGTTATGTACCGTGGAGTTGTTTCCGACTCATAGTGACCCTGTACAGGGTTTCCGAGGCTGTAAATCTTTACGGGAACAGCTGGTAGTTTCGAACTGCTGACCTTGTGGTTCGCAGCCCAATTCGTAACCGCTACGCTGCCAGAGCTCTAGAGGATGCTAGAGGGACTTGATCCTAGGCCTTGTTAATGGACTGCTAAACCCAGCCTGCTGTCCTGGTGCGGTGCTGTGGTTTGTTAATGCGTCAGACTGAAAAGCCATTTGAACTGCATGGTTGGAGGTTCAAGTTCACCAGCTGCTCCTTGGAAACCCTATACAGGGTAGCTATGGGTCGGAATCGACTCAACAACACTTAACAACAACAACAAACCCAAACTGCTGTTGTCGAATCCATTCCAACTCATTAGAACTGCTCCATAGGGTTTTCTTGCCTGTAATCTTTATGTAAGCAGACCACAGCGGGTGGATTGAAACTGCCAGCCTTTTGGTGAGCAACAGATAGCAAACCACTTCTGTCACCCAAGGATTTCAATGGACAGCTAAAAACTACAGGATTTTTGTTGTTGTTTTTCAAACATGAAATGCTTACTGCAGATTTACAATCAGGACTATAAACTTTGTGATTATTCCATTGACCTTTGTATGTCTTTTCCCTCATAGTGAAAATCAAGTTCCTGCAACATCAGCTTTATTACTTCATCTGTGTAAATACCACAACACACATACACCAGCTTTAGAATCACAGTTCTCAACACTGTGTTTATCAAAAAGAGTGTACAATTAACTTATTCCCAGTAGATCTCCCCATAGAAACGGGCGGTCCTATCATTGGACTTTAAAAGTCTTCTGAAATCATCTCTCTGTATAATCATGCTACTAATTCAGTACCTGGCTGGGGTCATTTGTTTCATTTTGTGTTCAATTCTTACAGATTGATTTTTTTCTAATTTAATTTTGTTCTATAATTATGGAGAATATTTACATGGCTCCAGAATTAAATCTACAAAGCAAAGTCAATTCAGAAAAGATGAACCGCAACCCCAAATCTTCCTGCTGCCCCATAGGTTTGATTTCTTTTTGTCAATGTTGGATATTGTGTTTTCCTTTCTCCCACGTGTTTCATATAAGCAAATAATAATTGCACAGAAAATATATCCTCCCTTTCTGTCTCCTCTGCAGCCATAACAACGGGGTGGCTTTAAAGAACAGAAATTTATTTTCTCACAGTTCTGGAGGCTAAATGTCCAAATCAGTGTCTCGGCCGTGTTGGCTCCTTCTGGGTCTCTCTTACTTTCTGGTGTTGGTCAACAGTCTGTGAAAATCCTTTGCTCCAATAGAGAATGCCACCCCCATTGTCACATGCGTCCCCCATTATCACAGCGCCACACCAGGTAGATTCGATGTTACACTACCTTCTCTATACATCTCTATAGACCAGTCTATAGAATGGAGTCCTGGTGTGGTGGTCTGAGTTAATGAACTGGACTGCAAAGTCAGTTTGATCCTCAAGGTTGGTGGTTCAAGCTCATCAGCTGCTCCTTGGAAACCCTATGCAGGGTCGCCGTGGGTAGGAACCGACTCGACGGCACTTAACAACAACATAGACTAAGAAAGTCATGGCATAGCACTGTAGGATAAGCATTGGACCCTGAGGTCAGTTTGAACAACAAGGTCTGCAGTTCAAGCTCACCAGCCACTCCTCGGAAACCCTGTACAGGGTCGCTATGAGTCGGAAGCGACTCAACAACACTTTACAACACCAAGAGCAATAGACTAAGGACTTCTGGTGTGGCACTATAGGATTAGCAATAGACTGAGAATCACAAGGTCGGCAGTTCAAACACACCAGATGCTCTTTGGAAACCCTATACAGGGTCGCTATGAGTCGGAACCAACTAGACGGCACTTAACAGCAACAACAAAGAAGGCCCGGTGATGTAGTGATTGAATGTTTGCCTGCTAACTCAAAGGTCAGCTGTTTGAACCCACTAGCCTTTCTGTGGGAGCAAGATCAGGCAGTCTGTTTCCATAAAGCTTACACTATGGAAACCCTACGGGGCACTTCGACTGTCCTGTAACGTCACTGTGCGTCAGAATCAACCTGACAGCAGTGAGTTTGGATTTGGGGTAGAAGACACTACGTCACAGGGCTGTATAGCATTTCCGTCTGTTGTACGTAGCGTCGTTATGCATCGGAGCCAACTCAAAAGCACCTAACGACAAAGACTAAGGCTCAGAGAGGTCGTGTGACTTGCCTAGGGTCTCACAGTGAGTAACCATGCTGACTGCAAGACAGTGCCCTTCCTCCTCACCATGCTGGCTGTACATCCATCCCAAACCTCCCTGACCGCCACGTGTCTCCACACACACCTAGCACCACCCCCAGAATCTTTCAGTGACAGCGTTGGGCCCTGGCCCCTGCTCTCAGGAGTGGAGCTGCCCGTACCAAGAACCAAGTCCTGATGCCTCTCCCTCAGCGTACACTCAGCCACACACTCCAGCCACACTCAGGAAAGTCAGGTCTGCTTTGAACCCAACACCAGCCATCTAATACAGTCTACCAACACTGACCCTAATTAACAAGGGTCAAGGCCAACCCTAAGAAACACTCATTGAGTTTCTGGGTACCCTGGGTCTTGGGAGCTCACTCCTGGTGGGTCCATGTGCCAAGGCCTCGGTTTTCCTAGACCCGTTTCCTTTTCTATAACTGCACAGACCAGTGATTCTCATTTAATCCCCACTGAAGTCCTTACATGAGATGGGCTTAACCAAGCACTTAGCACACAGTAAAAGCTCAACAGATGGTAGTCTTGAGCGAGAGAACCCATACCCTAGCTGCCCAGAGCCAATCTTACTAGGACAATAAAAGGTTCAGAAAGCAGCTCTGTTCTTCTTGGCCCCAAGCCTTCTCCTCTGATGCAGCTGGAGAAGCACCAACCCAAGTAGCCATTTGAGACCACCATAGGAAGCCACAGCCCACCTGCCATCTTGGGCTTTCAGCCCGGAACTGCCAAATAATGAAGCCCACATTACTCTCTTTCTTTACTTTGTACACATCTTCTGGGTCCTTCTTATGGACAAGGCCCTGTGATACTGTCATTTGTTGTTGTTGTTGTTGTAAATTAAATGATCATTTACATGGGAGAACATTAGGTTGACATTCATCCTATCGTATATCATTTCATTGCCATGATTACAATCCCCTCCATGTATCATCAAACAACCAAAGGGTATCCCCCGCAAGCCTGCCTCCCCCGATCATCAGCACACAGCCCCTGTCCCTCTCTGGGTCTAGAGTCCCCAGCTGCTCCATCTCTCCAGGTCATCGTCTCTGCCTCCATCTCTGGTGTCACTGTTGCTCTGGGTAAGGTCCCACACTCTGCTCTTCTCTCTTGATGGTCCCCGGGACCTCCGCTCCTGGACTGCAGAGTCAACCACTCCCCTCCTTTTGTTACAAAACATTTATCTTTACATCTCCAATGCTCACAATCAGTCCTGATACCTGTGATTTTTGTCTTAAGTCAACTACAAAGACCATCTTTTACTTTTATTTCAAAAATAAGGGATAGTGCTTGTAATTGATCTAAAACCAATAAAATAATATTTATCCAGATTTTACACTTGCTGGGGAACACACCACACAATTAATTCTAACAACATAATTAATTCAAATTTACATTAATTAAATTAAATTAAAACATTCAACTTGTTTCTTAATCTACTCCAAACAAGTTCACAATTTAATTGCTATGAAACAAGATAACCGAAATAAGGAGGATATTTAACACACTTATTAAATGCCACTTAGTATTTCTGATTAGTATTTTTAGGGTCTAATTAGTGTCTAATTAACTTGCCATGGGCTATCTTTTCACAATACCAATTAAATTCCAAAACATTCTTTATAAACACACAGCCACGGAAAGAGAAGCTGAAGCTTTGTTACAGGCATGAGTTAATCAGGAGACATTGGCGTGGTATTGTTCTATATCTATAAATATCCATGCTTATTAAAACTCATCAAGTGTTGCTTTTTACCATTAATTGCTATTTAATCAACTTCAAATAAATGAGGGAATTTCTGAGACCAGCTGTCATCGTGGAGACAGATGAAGACTCTAGAAAACATAAGACTAAGGTGGGACAGCAGATGGCAAGAGGAGGGAGGGGAAGCAGGAGACTTGGGTAGCAAATACATGTTTGTATAGTGAGGATGGAGTCCCAGTATGGCGCTGTAGGATGAGCACCGGACCATAAGGTCAGTTTGAACCACAAGGTCAGCGGTTCAAATCCACCTAAGGACAAAGTAAGGATACAACATTGTAAGGATACAAAACTCAGTCTTGCTACTTTGGACATGGTGTCAGGAAGCAGCGGTCCCTGGAAAAGAACCTCATGCTAGGTAAAGTAGTTGTTGTTGGGTGCCGTCGAGTCGGTTCCGACCCATAGCGACCCTGTCTCCAAAGAGAGGCTGGTGAGCTTGAACCGCCGACCTTGAGGTTCAAACAAATTCGCAGTCTAGCACATTAACACACAGCGTCACACCAGGACTCTTAGGTCAAATAGGGGGTCTGTAAAAAAAGAGGAAACCCCTCAAGGAGATGGGTTGGCACAGCAATAGGGTCACATAGGACCAGACAACGTTTCCTTCTGTTGTACATAGAACTCAATTCGGCAGCATCTAACAACACAGCAGAGAGGAGGTGAGAGAAAAGGTGGCAATTCACTCATTTCCATGTGGGTCTTACTGAGAATTACCCGCCAGGTGATATTTAAAATTCAAATCCCAACTTGAGACAACTTATTTTTTAAAAAAAGATGAGGGGTTACCCACAGATTGAGGGCCATGGTGGTTCAGGGATAGAATTCTCACCTCTCATGTGGGAAACCCAGGTTTGATTCCCAGCTAATGCTCAAGTATAGCCACCAGCTGTCTATCCGTGGAGGTGTGTGTGTTACTAGGGTGCTGAACAAGTTTCAATGGACCTTCCAGACTAAGACAGACTAGGAAGAAAGTCCTGGCCGTCTTCTCCTGAGAATCAGTCAGTGGATTGCAAGAGTCCAATCCAAAACCGAACATGAATCATGGAATGGTGCACGACTAGGCAAAGTTGATTTTCATTGTTTATGACTCAGGGGCTGACTAGACAGCAGCTTGTAGCAATGACAACCCCAAAACTAAAATCCTCAGCTCTGTCAGGAGGACCCCTGGGTCACCCCAGTTCACATGGAGAAATATCAGAGCCCAGGAATCGGTGGTATGTGCCTCAGAATCTCAGCTCTCCACTAGCTGTGTGATGATGGTGTGTGAGTCACTCGACTTCTCTGAGCGTCACCCTGAGGACGAAGAGCCAGCTCCACCCAGTGCAGACTGTGCGGCCACCAAGGGGCGCTGCTCAGAAAGGCCTTGCTCGGCTTGCTTTAATACGCTGCTCTTGCCCTCTCGAAATTCTGAATCGCTTTTGAACAAGGGTCCCCAATTCCAGTTTGCACTAAGTTCCTGCACTTCAGTCACGCAGGGCACTACCTCCTTGCTGGGGCCCGTGTAAGGGTTGGGGGAGAGATGCCGCAAGCAGAGCACCTAGAGCCGGCCTTGCACCCCGCAAGCCGCCGCTCAGTTAATATCGGCACGGCCACGTGACCTCCCAACAGCCTGTGGGAGGGATCACAGGGTTCTGTGTGTCTGGACAGTCTGTCTTTGTCCATGGGTCCAGCTGGTGATCCAAGGGCATGCCCACTTCTGGAATATTATGCTCACGGCCCTGCCTGATGGCTGGTCTCTCCCCAGCTTATTGCCTGGGAGCCCCAGCAGGAAGAGGAGGTTACCATGGTGACCGCAAGGCCCAACTTTCAAGACAGCATCCACGTGGGCTTCGTGCCGGGCCTGAAGAAGTTTACGGAGTACTTCACCTCTGTGCTGTGCTTCACCACCCCCGGAGACGGGCCTCGCAGCACCCCCCAGCTGGTGCGCACCCATGAGGATGGTAGGCACCCCCCTTGCACCCCACACCCACCCAGGGCCAGGCCGAGTGCCTGGACAGAGGGCGGTCCTGTCTCTTCTACCCCCACCCCCAGCTCATGGCATGACATCCCCTGGGGCCTTGCAGGCTGCCTGGCTTCTGGTGGTCTCGCTCTGGATCTAATTGGCATTGGGTGGGGTGGGGACTCTTTTGGGGTGCAGTACCTGGGCCTGTGGGACACCTGAGCTTCAATGAGATCCTTGACACCTCGCTGAAGGTCAGCTGGCAAGAGCCGGGGGAGAAGAATGGCATACTCACAGGTAGGTTCCCAGGGTTAATGGGCATGAGGGTGGAGCAGGGGCCTGGGGGGTCATCTAGTCCACTCACCTGCCTTCCAGCCAGCTTCCATCCACACCCTCCCAGCCGGCCTCTCGGTCTTAGAGACCACCTGGAGAAGACTCTCAGTACCCCGGCTCCCTATCACACCCCAGAGTCTCTGGTCCCAGATTCTCAAGCACAGCCTCACATAACCACCGTGGCTGCTGGCTCACTCTTCCCACGGTGGCATCCACTGAGGCCACACCGAATGTCCAGGCATGCTACCCGTAGCTCCCACCTCCCTCGGCCCCGTTTCTCCCTGCACACACCTCACTGCCAACTAGTGGAGACTGAAGGAGCTTAAGCAGTAGCCCAGAGAGGGCCTGTTCAGCTCACATCACCACTAGGGGGGACTCTCGGGTTGCCAGTTCGAATCCACCCAGAAACTTCCCGAAAGAAAGGCCTGGTGAAAATTCAGGAAAGTCCTGTGGTGTCCGGTTCTGCTCTGACTCGACGGCATCAGGTTGGGATGTGTTTTCCCCCAGGATACCGCATCTCCTGGGAGGAATATAACCGCACCAACACCCGTGTGACCCACTACCTGCCCAACGTGACACTGGAGTACCGGGTCACCGGCCTCACCGCGCTGACCACCTACACCATCGAGGTGGCCGCCATGACCTCCAAGGGCCAGGGTCAGGTGTCTGCCTCCACCATCTCCTCCGGGGTGCCTCCAGGTAGGTGCCCAGTCTAAGGGTAAGGCACGTGGTTCCTGGTTGCTCTCCCAGCTACGATCCCATTGAAGGGGCCCCTTTTCTGTCAAGAGCAGGCCAGAGTTGTAGTGACTGCAGCCCTCTGGGTAGAGACGCCTCTCCAAAAAGTACACATCAGGGATTGGAATTCTCACTGTCCCCCAGAAAATCCAAGGTAGGTTCCAGTCAGCGTCAGTGTTGGCTGGGGGAGATGGCAAGTCGAGGTGGAAATCATCTTACACTTGACTTTAGGAGCAAGCTGAGGTCTGGTCTGTACTCTGTTGCTGCCAAGCTCTGTGGCCCTCAGCTTCCATGTGTCCACATCACTGAGGCTCTGCTTGTGTGACCTGGCCAGGATCCCTCCACCTGCCTGCCCATGGCAACGGGGCTGCGGTCAACCTGAGTGATGGTAACAGATTGTTGTTGTTGTTAAGTGTTGTGGAGTCGGCTCCGACGGTGAGCTTGAACTGCCGACCTTGCAGTTCAAACCGACTTTGCGGTCCAGCGCATTAACCCACAGCGCCACAACAAAGACACCAATAACAGTATTACTGGCCAGTATTTATGTCCTGCTCACCAGGCACAGAGCTCAGAGCTCCATCAACTCTTCCTCACAACAACCCTGAGATATTGATGATACCCTGATTGATATCATTGGTATCATCTCCATTTGGTGGAGGCTGACTCTGAGGCACAGAGAGGTTAGGTCACTTCCCCCAAGACACACAGCCTGGAGACAGTCTGGCTCCGGAATCCACACTTCCCCTGTTCATCCTCAGCCCCTCCTCCCAGCTTCCCTCAGCCACTGTTGGCCAGTAAGGTGGGCTGCAGGACTGATTCTGCTTGGTTTCCTTCTAAACCCTGGTAGCTGTCTCCTGGAACACCTCCCTAAGGTCCGGAACCACCATGAGAGGAAGCCCCAAATGTGCCCAGCCTCCCCTCGGCCCCGGGGGTGGGTCTTCCCAGCCTTCAGTCTGTCTCGGGCTCCGGGCATGAACACAGTGTGACATACAACACAGGCAACAAAGCCTTCGTTGCTGGGATTTCACTTGGCCATGCTCTTCCTAGGAAGTTTCCAGAAGGAACTGAGGCTGACACCCGGCCCCCTGCCCAGGAAGGTCTGCTGATGTTTAAGAATGTCCTTCACCCTTCTTGTGTGTTTTCCTTTCCAGAGCTCCCTGGGGCCCCCTCCAACCTGGGCATTTCCAACATCGGCCCCCGTTCTGTGACCCTGCAGTTCAGACCAGGCTATGATGGGAAGACCTCCATCTCCCGTTGGCTAGTGGAGGGTCAGGTGAGACCACCGGAGGGGCCCTGAACCCAGCCCTCAACTGCTCCTCAGCCCTGAGCCTGGTCTGCACTTGCATGCACAACCATTTGTGCATTTACGATTTTCACACATACCCACCGGGGGGGTCAGCATGGCAAACTCACAGTCCCCAGTACTACCCACGTCTCCGTCCACTTCTACCTCCTCCACCTCACCTGAACACACACATTCCCTCCGGAGACAAGAGAAGTGAAGTAGCTAGCTGGTCTGGAATACCCATCAGTGCTCGCTGGCATCTGGTAAACCAGTGGCCCCCAGGCGGGTCTGCCCCTGGAATTATCAGGGAGAGAGTTCTGAAGTTCCACTGTCTGGTTCTGGTTCTGATTTAACTGACCTGAGGGGTGTTTAGGAGACCCACCTGGGCAACTAGTTAAAAATGCAGCTTCCTGGGTGCTTTCCTCCCCCCGCCCCCGCTGAGATTCTGGCTAGAAAGTCCAAGGTAGGGCCCAGGGATGTGTTTCCCACCAGCAAGCACTCCATGAGGTTCCAAGGCAGGTAGCCTCAGGGTCACATTGAAAGAGCCTGGGGAGATGGGGGATCCCCTTGGGGTTCTCTCGGTGAGCCCTGGGGTTTGAACCCCAGCCCAGCCCAGCCATGACCTCAAAGGTCTAAGGGTCCCTGGCTTTTCCAGGTGGGCGTGGTCGGGGAGGAAGAGGAATGGCAGGTAATCCACCAGCTCCCCAATGAGCCAGACGCCCGCTCCATGCAGGTGCCCGACCTCAACCCCTTCACCTACTACAGGTAACGGGGGTAGGACGGGAGGGGGGAGCATGGCCAGGGACTGAGCAGGACCTCCCACTCTCCCCTATGGGCTCCCACCTCCCCATCTTGCTCACCCCTTCCTCCCACCCCAGCTTCCGTATGCGCCAGGTGAACATCGTGGGCACTAGCCCACCCAGCCAGCCTTCTCGGAAGATCCAGACCCTCCAAGCACCCCCCGATATGGCCCCCATCAACGTGACCCTGCGCACAGCCAGCGAGACCAGCCTATGGCTCCGCTGGATGGTGAGGCCCCCTCGGAGGCATGGGAGGGAGGTGGTAAGACCCCGTCATCATCTGCAGAGGAGCATCAAAGGGAGCGTCCCCAAAATACCTGCGACTCCTTTTCTTTCCTGGCCAGGCATCTGATCATGTATTCGCCAGACGACTCAATCGCCCACGTGAAAGGGAGAAGTACAAAGCATTTTCTATTGAGATTACCAAGTGCCAGGCATTTTGTATTTGTTTTCTCACCTCCCACCCCCAGCACCTACTGCTACTGAACTAATTCCAAATCATAGTGACCCCATACGACCTAGGAAAACTGCTCCTTAGGGTTCCCAAGGCTCTAAATCCTTATGAGAGCAACCTCATCTTTCTCCTGCATTGCGGCTGAAGGGTTTGAACCATTGACCCTGAGGTTGGCAGCTCAACCCTAGTAATGCTGCAATAAACCAGACCAAACCAGTTGCTCTTTAATTGATCCCATATGTGCAGACTCCGCTCTATAACTGTGACCCGTCCAAAGCCGATCACCAGGCCTTTCTTCTGAAGCTTCTCTGAATGGATTCAAACTGCCAATCTTTCAGTTAGTCATCAACCGTTTAACATTTGCAACCCCTTCCCACCCTCATCTAGCCCCCAGGCCCCGGCTGGTGTGGTGTTGTAGAATAAGCACTGGTCTGTAGAATAAGCACAAGGTCGGTGGTTCAAACCCACCAGCCACTCCTCAGAAACCCTAAACATAGTCACTATGAGTAGGAACTGACTCAATGATACTTAACATGCTATTCTCTTAATTTGCAACTTAGAAAACTGAGACTCAGAGACGTTGGAAACTTGCCTGTTACTACACAGTTCCCAAGTGGTGGGTCCGGAGTGCAGATGAAATTTGTTCTGTCAGAGAAGGCAGGGTTGCTTCTGGGTTCGTGTAAAGATATCAAAAGGGGATGCGAGGGTGGGGCATTAGACTTTCAGACCCCTGTCCCAGCACATCTGGGAGGCATGTCTGGGTCACTATTCCCAGCTCATTTTACATGCAGTAATTTGTTGTTCAGTGCCGAGAGTCGATTTCGACTCCTAGCGACCCTGTATAGAGTTTCTGAGGAGCGGCTGGTGAGCTTGAACCACCAACCTTGTGGTTCAAACCTACATTGCAGTCCAGCGCATTAACTCGTAGCACCACACCAGGACTTGCCTGAAGTAATGTTGTTGTTGTTGTTGTGTGCTGCATGCAGTAGTAATAGCAGGCATTCATGAGGGCGCTCTCTCCTGGCAAATCCGTTATAGAGAGGGAGGGGTGCAATCACCCTCCATACAGCTTGGCCACATTGCCCTCTGGTCTTTTGAGGATCAGAAGAGCCCATTTCTCCCCAGAACTTGTCCTCCATGGGATCCCACAAAAGAGATACCACAAGAAGGGCTTGGAGAAGACAGACCCCACACACTGGCTCAGGAAAGAATCCAAGTAACTCAGTAGCACCTGGCCCATCTGACCACAGGATGTGTGGTCTTAGAAACTCCACAAAACACAGTTCCATGCCTGTAACTACATTCTTGTGACGCTTGTTAGTGGCGCCCTCTATTGGTGCAGAGGAGAACTGCCCCAGGTTCCCTAGGAAGCATGTGGTTAAGCACTCCTTTGCTAACCAAAAGGTTGGCAGTTCGAACCCACCAGCAGCTCAGAGGGACTTGGTGATCTGTTTCCCTAAAAATGACAGTCTCGGAGATCCTACGGGATAATTCGGTTTTATTTCATGGGGTCTCTATGAGTCATATTGACAGCTACGTAACAAGAGCAGTCTTCAGAGGAACAGATGGCCCCAGAAGCAACTAGTGGATTTGGACTGTCAGCTTTTCAGCTTTTCAGTTAGCAGCAGAATGCTTAACCATTGCACCACCAAGGCTCTGTTGAAAGGGCTCCATGGTTAAGGATGTAGTTGGCATGGTCAGCCCTGGATAAACGTCACGGGTTATTATAACTCCCTTCCAGGGCTGGCCCAGCCAGGAAGCTCTAGGGATCCCAGACAGTCCAGCACATATACAGACCCCTAAGACCAGTACCCTCACCTCTCTGCCTCCACTCCACCCAGGCCGCCCCATGCCATCTCACTTTAAGCGTTCCATGTACTGAAGGTGAATGAGCCAGAGACGGATGGGGGAGGTGCTGGGGGGCATAAAAAAGGCAATAACTGCTTCGCAAGGCCCCAGGCACCACTCAGCTCAGCTAATGGCACATGGTCCGTTACCTTTCCTTGGCAGGTACAGAGTGTGCCTCCCCATCCAGCTCCATCTCCCAGGCCATCGATCGCTGCCTTAATGGTGTCTGGTCCATTTCACTAAGTGTCTGTGGGATCCAGGCCTGGCAGTGAGCTGGTGAGGCGAGGGCTACAGGGCAGGAACAAGGGAAAGCGGGTCATGGTATGGGAAGCACAGAGGCAGAATCAAGGCTGAGAATGAGGTCAGGGCTGAGGATGTCCCAGCTTCAGCTCTGCCACCTTCAGAGATGGGTCTTAAAGGCCAATCTCTTGGCTCACAATCTGGTTCTGATCACAGACTGCCACCAACGTGCCCACCTCCCACTGCTTATCAGCACTACCCAAATTCATTGGAATGACCTTGAACCAGTGGCCACAGTCCCATCAACCTAGGATCAGGAAAGGGATCTGGGTTTTCTCTTTGCTGAAATGCAGCAAGAGAGACTCTGGCCTGCTGGAAGGAAGGACTTCCTGACCGTGGCTACTGCCACATCCCTTGCCCCTTGCTCACTTCTCCAGGGGTTAAAGGGCATGAGCAGTGTGGCCACGGGAGCTGGGGGTACAGTGGCTGTGATGGACAGCCAGCCTTGTGGACCTTCCAGCCGGTCACAGGTACAATAATGAAACTTGTTGTTAGCTCTACCATTGAGTCAATTCCTACCCCATGTGTGCAGAGGGTTTCCAAGATCACCAGGTCATCTTCCTGAGGTGCCCCTGGGTGGGTTTGGACTAGTAGTTGAGTATTTAAGTATTTGTACCACTAAGAGACTCCACAATAAAGAATAGAAAAAAGAAAATGAATACAAGAGGCTTCAGAAAGTGGGGCGAAAGTGGAATTAAGAGAGAATGGAATTTTTCCACAAACTTTTTGAAGCCCCCTCATATTCAGGGGTCTGAGCAGAGACAGGCTGCCAGGCTGCCGCCACAGAAACACAAATACACAATCTAACCCACACCTTGGGTGAGCTGACCTCACGGGGGTGCTGAGGGTCAGACAGGTTTCCTGGAAGGGGAGGGCAGTTCTTTTCATCGAGGGAGGATCTGGCCTCACGGCAGCCTCCCACCCCTCCTTGCTGCAGCCCCTCCCCGAGATGGAGTACAACGGGAACCCCGAGTCAGTGGGCTACAAGATCAAGTACAGCCGGCTCGACGGCCGTGGCAAGACGCTGAGCCATGTGGTCCATGACCGCGTGGAGCGCGAGTACACCATCGAGGACCTAGAGGAGTGGACCGAATACCGCGTCCAGGTCCAGGCCTTCAACGGCATGGGGAGCGGGCCCTGGAGCCAGACGGTGGTGGGCAGGACCCGGGAGTCAGGTCAGCCCCTGCGACTCCTCAAGGCTCTGCCACCCGGGCCATCCAAGGGCACAAAAGACTGGAGATGTTAGGTTCCTGTTTGTGTGCAGCGTCATGGCAGAGCGCTCCGCTGCGAGTCCCCACCCCCTGCTCCTTCCCCAGCACGCCCACCTCGGCAGGACCGCTGGCCGCCTCTGCCCTCAGCTTTCACCAAGATGGCCCAGGGTGTTTGAAAGTTTGAGATGGGACATCAGGGGAGGGATCCCTCTCAGAGCTTTCTAGAAACGACTCATTAGCTCATAGGGGTAAGCTCCCAGTCCCCAGTCCCATGTGACTTTCTCCTCGCGCGTTTTTAAACATCAGCCTGGTCCACCCCAGTAGCTGCTGTGAGCGCAGGAAAAGCAAGCACAAGTTCAGGTTAGCCCGAAGGGTGGAAAATTGGGAAGGGGGATCTGAAACCAGAAACAGCGTCTGCAACGTTCCATTGGGGATCCTTGAAAGTTTCCTCCAAGAGCGGGCAGGGTCCTGCTCCACCTCCCCTCCACCGGAGGGTCCACTGGGAGCACTGACTTCCTCCTCTTCCCTCCCACAGTCCCGTCCTCTGGCCCCACCAACGTGTCCGCTCTGGCCACCACCTCCAGCAGCATGCTGGTGCGCTGGAATGAGATCCCCGAGGCCGATCGAAACGGGCTTGTGCTGGGCTACAAGGTGAGTCTCTAAATGGGAGGAGGAGGCTGGAACCTGCGCCACCCCAGCCTCTCTATCGGAATGACTGTGTCATGTGACCCGCTGGGACCCAGGCCTCTGCCTCCTGCAGTGGACACTGAGGGCTCTGGTCTATTGGTCTCCATGCCAGGGAAACTCCATGCTATTCTTCCCTAGGGGTGGGGAGACGTCCAGGTCTGGAGGCTTCTCCTCCTCCTGCTCCAAGCCTCCCTCACGCTCAGCTCTGACAGCCCAGTCTCTGTCTCTAATATCTCCTCAAAGCTCTGCTTACATTCCAGGTCTAGCCCTTCCTGGAGACTGAGGGACATGGGTTAATGTTTGCTCTGTGTGAACTTTGGCACAGCTCACCCCCACACCCCCACATGCTGCCCACCACAAATATTTGCAGAGTCCTGGGCCTGTTTCCCACCTTGATACTCTCCAAGGAACCTTCCAACCCTGACTCTGAGCCCGTCCTGTGTCTCCAGCCTTGTGGAGCACTAGCTTTGCAAAGACCCCACCTTCTCCTTGGGCCTGAGTCACTCCAAAGAGCCCAAATCGGTTCTGGATCATTGGAGGCCACAAGATCCCTCAAAAACAAAACAAACAAACAAACAAACAAACTACTCCCTTGAGGAACTCTTTAAACCTTGAACCAAAACTATCCCCTGAAGTCACTTTTGAACCAAACAATAGTCTTGCCTACCTAGAAAAGAATGTCTGTGGGAAGAATGATCTGGAAAGAATTACTGGTGTGTGATCCCATTGACAACAGCAAGTTGAAAGGTTAGATCAGAAGTTTTGGGTCTGGAAAAGGTTGTCTGCCAAGGACGGTGGCACAACTTGAGGAATGTAACCAGCGTCGCCAAATCGTACATAGAGAAATATTGACACAGTGTATGTTTTCTTGTGAAGATTTTAACCAAAAATAAATAAAAGCCCCAGTCTTCCCCCCATGCTCCTGAGGATGGGACTCAGGAGAGGCACTGTGGGGAAGGCTGTAGGCCCTCACCCACCTCCCCCTACCTGGGCTCTGGTAGGTGGTGTATAAGGAGAAGGATGCAGATGCGCAGCCCCGATTCTGGCTGGTGGAAGGGAATTCTTCACGCAGCGCCCAGCTCATGGGCTTGGGCAAATACGTGCTCTACGAGATCCAGGTGCTGGCCTTCACGCGCATCGGCGACGGCAGCCCCAGCCGTCCACCCATCCTGGAGAGGACACTGGACGATGGTGAGTCTGAGTCTTGCCAGCGTGGGGACTCTCAGGGTCGTCACTAAGGGCACTGACCCCACTGCAACCAGGAACCAACCAGTGGCTGAGCCGATTCCAACTTGTGTGCGGAGTAGAACTGTTTTTCATGGCTAGGTCCTTTCAGAAGCAGATCACCAGGTCTTTCTTCCAAGGCACCTCTGGGTGGGTTTCAACTGCCAACCTTCCCGTTTATAGCTGAGTGCTTAACCATCTGTGCTCCCACCCCCAGTGGTCCCAACCCCCACTGCAAAGGATGCTCATGAAGGAGTGAGAACACAGGACCATTTGACATCCAACTCCGTCTCTTGCTTTCTCCTGGACACATGTTTGGAATAGGAACTTGGTATCTGTTTTGATTTCTCCTCTGCTTGGGGCAGAGTTGCTTTGAGTAAAGGTCTACAAAGAAGGAAGGCTTGATTCTTCCTGGGTGCAGAGTTCTGTGGTCCTCCTTGCATAATAGAGAAGCCAAGCGCTCATGCCTGCAGCAGAATCTGTGTGCTTGCACACACACTCCACTTCTCCCCATACACATACCCACATGCTGCCCACCACAAATATTTGCAGGGTCCAAGCAATAGTGCCAAAGGAAACCCATACACCATATGTCTGTGCATTTAAAAGTTATAAATCAAGCTAATGAACTGTTAAATTAAATATGTTCTATCCTTCTGCCTTGATAAATACACAAGGACCTGGAAAACCAAGTTCAGATTTAGAATTTTCAGACCTCTTGGTATTCTGAGCTGGAATATGGCAAGCCCTGCCCATTCTCTTCCCACCCTCCCCACCCCCTTTGTCCCACACTGTTCAATCTCCATCCACACCCCAAAAACAGCCCGATCCAAGGGTGCACACACCAACAGCACAGTTCACCAAGTGAGGATGAGTCTGAGGAAAAGGCTCACGTAGACCCTGGAAGTAGGTTTGGGACTGCTCTGGTGGCACAGTGGTTAAGCACTCCACTGCTGATTAGAAGATCAAACCCATCAGTTGCTCTGGGGGAGAAAGATACAGCGATCTGCTTCTGTATAGATGGCAGCCTTGCAAACCCTGTGAGGAAGTTCATCTCTGTCCTGAAGGGTCACTAGGAGGCAAATCCAACTGTACTGCCCCGGGTTTGCTTTTGGAGGGAAGCAGAGAATTCCAGATTTCCGGAATTCCAGGGTCAGGTTAGTAGGGTGAGGTGGTAGGTTCAGGGTGAGTCTGTCCCCTTGCCTCATAGACAGACACCTTACCCTATGGGAAGGGACGCAGGCATGATGGGAGGAAGTCAGATCCTAGGCCAGGGCAGGACCTTCTTGCCTAACACGTATGAGGAAGCAGGACTCTTGGGTCCCTTCTAGTTGCTACCACTGATGGGTTGTGGGTAGAAACCTCCCTGAATCTGTCATCATGGCCTAGCTCCTAGCTTGGTGTGAAACCATAGCGGCACTCAGCACAAGCCCACTGAGCTGGGTGGTCTCACTCCTGCCCTTTGACAACCAGACTGGGGCAGGGGCGGGAAGCAGCCTCACTGTCCACCCCTTCTTTGTCCCCCTAGTGCCGGGACCACCCATGGGTATCCTATTCCCTGAGGTGAGGACCACATCAGTGCGGCTCATCTGGCAGCCCCCCGCCGCCCCCAATGGCATCATTCTTGGTAAGCCTTCATCTTGTCCCTGTTCCGCTCCTATACCCTGGTGGCTGTTGTTAAGTGCTGTTGAGTCAATTCCGACTCATAGCAACCCCACACTGTTATCAGGAAGTACATTCAGTGGTGGGCCCAGCCAGTGTCCACATCTTCCAGAGAATGATATCTGAATCTTTCTCTGGCTAGAAGTTTTGGCCAGGGTTCAAGTTCCTTAAAGACCACAGGTGGGCTTTCTGTCTAAAATGCTCACAGGATATCTGGTATACCTTGGTGTCCACAAAATAACCTCAGACCATCTGCTATTGCTAAGTATGGCCAGGTGAGGGTGTGCCGGCCAGCTCAGCAAAGCCAATTTCTGGGAACTGAGTCAACAGCATGGGAAGGTGGTACTACACATCAAAAGATTGTTTCCTATTCAAAGGTCATACATACCACCATCAC
>NW_006409813.1:0-465 GCF_000296735.1 Chrysochloris asiatica | reverse complement strand
CCACCTCCACCGTCTCCACCTCCACCACCACCTCTACTACATCCACCACCTCTACTAACACCTCCACCTTCACCACCTCCACCTCCATCTCCACTACCACTACCACCTCCAGCACCACTATTTCCACCATCATTACCACCATCTCCACCACCACTTCCTCTACCACCTCTACCATCTCCACCACCACCTCTACCATCACCACCACCACCATCTCCATCACCTCCACCACCTCTACTAACACCTCCACCTTCACCACCTCCACCACCTCCATCACCACTTCCACCTCCACCATCTCCACCTCCACCACCATTTCTACTACATCCACCATCTCTATTAACACCTCCACCTTCACCACCTCCACCTCCATCTCCACCACCATTACCACCATCTCCACCACCACTTCCTCTACCACCTCCACCATCTCCACCACCACCTCTACCATCACCACCACCACCATCTCCATCA
>NW_006409812.1:0-23368 GCF_000296735.1 Chrysochloris asiatica | reverse complement strand
ATTAAAGTTAAAAAAAAAAAAAAAAAGTCCCCCATACACTGTATTAAGGAGCTCTGGTAGTGTAGTGGTTAGAATCAGGCTGCTAACCTCAGGGTCAACAGTTTGAAACTGCCAGCTGTTCCATGGGAGAAAGATGAGCCTTTCTGCTCCCATAAAGATTTACAGCCTTGGAAACCCTGTACAGGGTCACTATGAGTCAGTACCGACTCCACGGCACATAACAACAACAACAACATACACTGTATTCTATGACAAAACCACAGACCTCCAGGAATGTCCCATGAGGCTTCTTTCATTTTTGAAATTGTATCATTTACCTGCAATAGAAGGACTGAAGCTTTCACCTGTACTCAGTGGGTCTCCATGCCCTCATTCACAAGTATGGGTGAGGTCTACAGCTAAGAATCACACCAATGTTCCTCCCACAAGGCAACATCCTGCAGGATTTACAGTATCTCTAGCTGATGATGGAATCTACGTACTCTCTTGGCATTTTAAGTCCTCCATAATCGGCTATATGCTCCCTCATTATTCCCATTAAACTATATCACACTACTTCATACTCATGACCTCTAAATAAAAAGGTGTAAGAAGAAGGTCAAGGAGATCCCAAAGACCGGCGTGGAGTCACTAGAATATTACTGGAAGGCTGAAGTGGTGAACATGGTCTTTTATACAGAAAGGAAAGAAATTCAAATTTTTCTCTATTGCGAATAAATTTTCTTAGGAAACTAAGGGGTGGACAAAAAGCTGAGAACTCACCTTTAAGAGTATATGATGGACAAAATGGGAGGGGCGCTATAAAGGTAAGAAGTGACTGGCTTACAAACTTTCAAAACGGAGCCTAGTTCCAGACAGGGCAGGAGTAGGTAGAACCTCCACTGAATGTTTTCCAATCTGTTGGGACCGGGCTGGCAAAAGGAAATGCGGATAAGACTCCTGTGATACAATAGTGAAAAACTGCCATCAGGATTGACTGTGAGGGTTGGAAATGTAGAGGCAGATGTTTTTTGACAAGAGGGGAGTGATTGATTTTGCAGCCCAGGAGCAGAGGTCCCTGGGATCATCAAGTGAGAAGAGTGGGGAGAATGACCCTATCCAGAGAGGCATGACACCAGGGATGGAGACAGAGACAATGAGTTGGACACAGAGAGTGGCTGGGGACACTACATCAGGGAGGGAGAGGGGCTGTGTGGTGGAGGCTGGGGGTGGGGTGGGGGGGGGGCCTGTGGGGTGTACCTTTTGGTTATTTGATGATGCATGGAGAGGATTGTGATCATTGCAGTGAAATGAAATATGATAAGATGAGTATAAAACTGATGTTCTCCCATGTAAATCCACATAATTCACAATTTTGGCTGTGTGCCGTGGAGTCGGTTCCTACTCATAGCGACCCTGTACAGGGTTTCCAAGGCTGTAAACCTTTATGGGAGCAGAAAGCCTCATCTTTTTGCCACAGAACAGCTGGTAGTTTCAAACTGCTGACTTTGCGGTCCGCAGCCCGATTTGTAACTATTATGCTACCAGAGATCCAATAAGATCTTAAAAAAAAAAGAGTATATGATGGAAAAACAAAACAAAGCACAATTCTCCTTCCTTTCTTCTGTGGGCCTGAGGAAGTTAGGATATTTGTGTAGGCTGGTGTAGCCATATGGTAAGATTTGTGACTGGTCCTGAGACCCTGTGCTGGCAATCATCACGGAGGAGAAACCTCACCATGTGCACCTCACTTTGCTAAGTTTTGAAGCTTTGGTGGCTAAATTCTTAATGATCCAAGCCAGGGTTTCCATTTTAAAGACACTTCTTTGCCTTATGTTGGGCAGATTGGAAACAGGAGGGAAGAGCAGGGGCAAGGGGAAGGGAGACAAGGAGCAATATATGCTGAGTCCTGGTGTGGTACTGTAGGATGAACCCTAGACCACAAAGTCAGTTTGATCACAAGATCAGCAGTTCAAACTCACCAGGTACTCCTCAGACACCCTATAAAGGGTTATGAGTCAGAACTGACTTGACAGCACTTAACAACAATAATGACAGTATGGTAAGAAGAGAACGCTTTGGGTAGTGCAAACTGTTAATGCTCTCAACTGCTAAACATATATTTTGAGGTTGGAGGCTAGAGGCTTTCTATAGGTATCTCAAAAGAAAGACTTGATGATCTACTTCTGAAAAATCAGTTTCTGGGAAGAATGATGGAAACATTTGATAACAGTTAATGGTGACAGTTTAACATGAAGAACATATTGTGACTGAATTGTACATGTGAAGATTGTTGAAATGGCAAATGTTTGTTACATATATTTAAGGCAATTTAAAAAGAAAAAAACCCATGAGGCACATTCTACTTTTGACACACATGGGGTGAACAACTCAAGGGAAACTGATATTGGTACTTGTACATGGTAAGAGAAGGCTCTTAATGATCTGGGAATATTCTTCACCTGCTTCAGATTAAGGCGATAAAAAGAGAAGGTAAATTACACTACTTAGAAGACTAACTCAGTGGCACAAATTATTAACTTCTCAATGGATGTTATTAAGTGCTGTTGAGTCGGTTATAACTCATAGTAACCCTGTATATAGTTTCTGAGGAGCTGCCGGTGAGCTTCAACCACCAACCTTGTGGTTCAAACTGAATTTGTAGTTCAGTGCATTAACCTGCAGGAGTTTCAAGCCCACCCAGAGTTGTCTTAGAAGACAGATATGATTTTCTGAAAGATTACAGCCTTGAAAATCTGCACACATTATGGTATTGCTAGAAATAGGAATCAACTTGATAATAACTAACAACAACAGGAGTTCAAAATAG
This sequence comes from Chrysochloris asiatica, assembly GCF_000296735.1. Lineage (NCBI taxonomy): Eukaryota > Metazoa > Chordata > Mammalia > Afrosoricida > Chrysochloridae > Chrysochloris > Chrysochloris asiatica. The sequence goes on along the minus strand of NW_006409812.1, from coordinate 20,559 downwards.
AGCACAGGACAGGTGTCATTTGTGTACAGGAGGTCTCAGGAGTGTTGTGAAGCAATGTGTCTACAGCTCACATTTTCTAGGGCTTGTCTTGACTGGGGCCCATAGGTTTATGTAAAAGTTTTCCTTTGGTTAGTAAGCTAGATGCTCCATATGTCTGCTAAAACTGTAAATTTGGCATTACTGCCATACTATGTGACCCTGGAAATTAGCCTGCTAGTTCCCAAGCCCCTGCATATCTGTAGATTGGGAATTCTATTGCCTGAGCCTTTCAGCTGCCTTGGGGATTAATGCAAGCCTTGTTCACATATGTCCAGAATCCATAAAGGTTTAGATCAATAATTAGCAAGAAAAGAAGGCATAAACATTTCAAATATATATCAACTTCCAAATCTATAACAGCCAATAAGTCTAAAAACTGAGTGGCCACAATTTCCCTCAGTGACAGGCAGCCCATACACTTTCAAAGTAATTCTTCAATAAGCATAAATTACCACGTGTGGAAACCTTCTATGTATGCCATGTCTGTGGATTTATTAAGTGAAAATGAAACTTTTAAATAAATATGTGGAACAAAAAATGTATTTCCCATCTAATAGGGCCACAGAGGCAAGGATTTTCAAACAGGAGTCCTATGAATCCTGGGCCCCATGCTATGCACATTTTTTAAGGAGTTGTTTTGCTGAGTCAGTCACTGATGTGCAATCTCTCTCCCCAACTCTCCAAATGCCTGATTCATTCAGATACTAGTCATAAGGGCACAAAAATCTCCAAATGGGAATCCTCCCCAAACTGTTGAGGTATTAACCAAGTTTTTAAGTATCTGGTTTCACTAGGAAAACCTTGATTAAAAATTCCCTCTCAGATTCTGACTCATCAGGCTTCATTTATCTACCTTCCCAATCAAATGGCCATGGCAGTTTGTCTTCCTTCTATGGTAAGAATAAACCAATGTCACTTTTAGCTTTTGATTAGGTTTTTTTTTTTTTTTTTTTTTTGTACCAAATAGTCCTTGCAAAAGACCAGTGGAATACACAGTTGTACAATGAATCTGACGGATATGAAATCTAACCAGTCACAAAAACGATGGCATTTCCTGTAGTGTAGATAGTAGTGCTCAGTGACAATGTTATTTGTCTCTCCAGTAAACTTTAGAGCTCTTCTCTGTTGTGCAGCTTTGTAGCTCCAGAGAATGTTGTAATAAGCCAGACCTAAGCTGATAACCCCATGGAATTCTCTGTTAATAGTTTATTCAGAAATAGGAAAACAATATACATTCAGGCAATGAACAACAAGAGGAAATTTTCTAAGTGCTTTTGGTAAAAATCCTTAATCAAAAGAATGGACTCTCACTACTGTTGACAAGAACAAGGAAGCAATGCTTTTAGCACATATTCTGTGACCAGCCTTAGGATGGAAATGAAAGGAAGGGCGAGCAGTGACAAAAAAACTGGTTCTTAATGACTTTATAGAGGCACTACATCAATTTATTTTATTCTTAGAAAATTCAATTTTTTTACATGAGACTTTCAAATATAATGCGAGAAGGGGTTTCTTAGAGACTGTTGAAGACTCTAGTGCATTACTGAAGTAAGATATCGGGACTGGAAACTATGGCACAAGCACTATAACTTTTAAGAGTGAAAAGCCCAGAATATTACACCCCCCATACACACACAGATGAACACACACTGTATCCCCAGAATAAACTTAAAATTTCTGACTCACAATGTCTGAATAATTGTAGGAAATATAAAAGGGTTTTCTTGCTAGAGAAAGCCAATCTAGAAACTTTTATAGTGGTGGAATAATGGAGCATTTCCAAAAGTGTAATTTCTGTCAGATTTCAGATAGGCCTTGTTACAGCTCAGATATTTCATATTATATGCTCTCAATGATAATGATAATTATGATTAGTTCTTTTTCAGGTTTGGAGTAGTCATCATTGTACAACAAACTGTAAGCTTTTATCTTGTTAATATTTAAATTTTTTCAACAAAAATGTACTTTTCTTACTTTTAATTTTCTCTTGTTTTCCAGGGTTCCTTAAAGCCCATCCAAATATCTCCAGGAATAAGAATGCATACAATAGACTCTGCTCTTAAAGAAGAAGTCAAGTATACTGGAAGAAAATGTTTGTTGTTTTCCTATAAAGACCCCATTGTCACATGTGAGGGTAACATTTCTCCTTTGCTGGAAATAATAGTACAATATCCTTAGCTATCTTTGGGATCCCTATGAGTGGGAGACTATATTGTTCCTTACCTAGTGACTGACATTGTTTCTTATTACCCATTAGTTTTGCTATGACCAAGTACCATTCATTCAATCATAGGTTTAAAACTGTGACGAAGGCCATAACTTACTTCAGGTTACTGGATATTTTGGAGTCTTCACTATGTGTAAGACACAGTGCTAAATGTTTGGGCTTCATGGTGAATACAATGTAATCTATATCCTCTTTATCTAGGGAAAGAGATACATAAATATAGAAGAAATTCATTAAATTTCATGTATGGCAGTCCTGACATGGCACTGTAGGACAAAGCATCTGACCCAAAAGACAGTTTGATCCACAAAATTGGGGGTTAGACCTACCAGCAACTGCTTGGAAGTCCTATACAAGGTCTCTAGGAGTCAGACCCAACTCAATTGCACTTAACATTAACAAAAATGCTAGGATAATGGAACATACAGTGTCTATGGGAGCACTTCCAACCTAAGGGGCTTATTTTCTGACACTATATTTGACAATACTTCTCTTCTATTCATAAGGTTTTCAGTGACTAAATATTCGGAATTAGTTCATCACTCCTTCTTCCTAGTCTTACGCTGGAAGCTCATCTGAAACCTGTCCACCATGGGTGACCCTGCTGGCATTTAAAATATCTGTGGAATAGCTTTCAGAATCACAGCAACTCACAAGCCAACACACTATGACAAACTGATAGACGAGTGGTGCACCTCCAGTATAGAGATACTAAAGCAAATGGAAGAAATGAGGAGGTACAAGAACTGAACAGAAAATTTCAAAAATCAACTTGAGAAGATAAAGTCAAATATTACAACAAAATGTACACAGATCTGAAATCAGAAAACCAAAAAGGAAGAACATGCTCAGCATTTCTTAAGCTTGGGGAACTGAAGAAAAAATTCAAGTACCCACTTTCGCTATTCAAAGATTCTCTGGGCAAATTATTGAATGATGCAGTGGCGGAAGCCATCCTGCCAAGGGACAGAACAGTGAGAAGCCTTATGTATGAAAACTTCATTGTTTAGCAAAGCAACAATGAATGTCCCCTTGGTTGGCAAAGCCACAAGGGGTGTTTCATGCAGGGGACCCACGGTTTCTAGCTTTTCCTTGGAGAAATAGTTGATTTCTGATTTCCTGATAAGAAGTTTTAGAAAATCTTGCATAATCATTAGATACTTTAAACAAACCTCACATTATAATAGTTGCCTTTCACAGTAACATTAACTTTCACACCATATTCAATCTTATGTAGTTATAAAAATTACTTTTTACATTAACAATAAGTTTTAACGTTAGAGATAATCACGCTAGCTAAAGTTTTAGCAATTCAAGCTTAAGATTGTAAGCAACATTCCATGTAGTTTTAGTCAAGGATATTAAGGCCTTTAGAAAGCAGCTTAGAAACAGTCAAGGGCAATGGGAGCTTAAGAACAGAAGTAAAAATTTGATTAGAGGTTTTCAGAAATTGTTAGTATAAAGAGAATTACTGCTTTGTTCTTAACTATGAAACTTTAGAGTACTTTTATGTTCTTGTTTTTATTGTTAAATCAATTATATGTATGACCAGTTATAGTAAAAATTATGTTTTTGATTGTGAGTTGTAATTAATGAATCTATAGAAAGTAATAGATGTTGGTAAAGTTAGAAGTTAAGATGGAGAACTTTGTTTAAAATTAACCTGACAATTAAAAAGGATTAGAGAAAAACAAATCAAGGCCAAACTAGACATTTTAGGGAGGATTAGAGAGAAACAGAGTCGCTTACAGAGGACAGACATTATCGGAGTGGCTAGGGAGTGTAGAGATGCAGGAATGTTTGATCACCTTGTGTTCCTCTTGTACCTTTGATGTAAGAATATAATATTTGATTCATTTGTAACTGCTTGTATGTGACTATTGTGAGATCATAGTATATTCTAAATGGGATATAAGAAGCAAAAATTTTTAAGCAAAGAGAGAGTCATCATTACCATCATCTGCCTGAGAATCAAAACGACCCACTGACTCTGTGTAATTCATTCTGCCGACTCCACATCCGCCTTTGAGAGCCTCCTAATAATTTGTTGAGGCTGGTCCCCGGCAATGCAGAAAGCATCAAGAGAAGATGGAAGGAATATACATTCACTGTATCAAAGGAAATGGTTAATGTTCAACCATTTCAATAGGTAGCATATGATCAAGAGCCAATGATAATGAAGGAAGAAGTCCAAGGTGCATTGAAAGAATTGGCAAAGAACAAGGCACCAGAAATAGATGGAATAAAAACTGAAATTTTTCAAGAAAGTGAGGTCACACAGGAGAAACTCACTCATCTCTGCCAAGGAATTTGGAAGACAACTATCTGGCCAACTGATTGGAAAAGATCAATATTTGTGCCCATTCCAAAGACAGGTGATCCAACAGAATGTTGAAGTCATCGGACAATCTCTTTGATATTCCATGCAAGTAAAGTTTTACTAAAGGTAATACAGAAACAGCTGCAAGCATACATTATCAGAGAACTTCCAGAGGTTCAAGCAGGATTTAGAAGAGGCCGTGGAGGACAAATATCATTGCTGATGTCCGATGGATCTTGGCTGAAAGCAGAGAATATAAGAAAGATGTTTACTTGTGCTTTATTGACTATGCAAAGGCTTTTGATTGTGTGCATCATGACAAGCTATGGACAACATTGGGAAGTATGAGTATTCCAGAAAACTTGATTGTGTTCATGAGGAATGTGCACATGGACCAAGAGGCAGTTGTTCAAACAAAACATGGGAACACTGAATGGTTTAAAATTAAGGAAGGTGTGCAACAAGGTTGTATTATTTCATCATACTTATTCAACCTGTGTGCTGAGCAAATAATCCAAGAAGCTGGGTTATATGAAGAAAAACGTGGCATCAGGATTGGAGGAAGACTCATTAACAACCTGCAATACGCAGATGATACAGCCTTGCTTGTTGAAAGTGAAGAAGACTTAAAACATTTACTAATGAAGATCAAAGAGCACAGCCTTTGGTATAGATTACATCTCAATGTAAAGAAAACAAAAATCCTCACCACTGGACCAATAAATAACATTCTTATCAATGGAGAAAAGATTGAGGTTGTCATGGACTTCATTATTCTTAGATCAACGATCAACATTCATGGAAGCAGCAGTCAAGAAATCAAACAGCGTATTGCATTTAGCAAATCTGCTGCACAAGACCTTTTTAAAGTGTTGAAAAGCAAAGCTGTCAGCTTGAGGACTAAGGTGCGTCTGACCCAACCCATGGTATTTTCAATAACCTCATAAGCATGTGAAAGTTGGACAGTGAATAAGGAAGACCATAGAAGAATTGATGCTTTTGAGTTATGGTGTTGGAGGAGACTATTGAAAGTGCCATGGGCTTCCAAAACAATGAGCAGATTGAAAGAAGTGTAGTCAGAGTGCTCCTTGGAGACCAGGATGGCCAAACTTCGTCTCTCATACTTTGAACATATTGTCAGGAGGGACCAGCGCTAGAGAAGGATATCATGTTTGGCAAGGTGGAGGGTCAGAGAAAAAGAGGAAGCCCCTCACCCCAATGAGATGGATTGGCCAAGTGGCAGCATCGATGGACACAAGCGTGGCAACAGTAGTGAAGTTGGCCCAGGATTGGGCAGTGTTTCATAAGGTTATGCTGTTCATAAGGTCGCTATGAGTCGGTACTGACTCAATGGCAGTTAACAACAACACGGGGGTACAGAAGAATCAAGCCAGCTGAGGCTAGGATTTGAAATAGATTGATAATATAGTGTTTTACACAATATAGTGTTAAATGATAAAATTAAGTCAATCAGGAAAAGAATGAATAATATGTGCTGCTGCTAGGCATGTAGCACCAGTTCCAGATATTAATACAAGTAAAAAATAAAACAAACCAAACCAAAAAAAAAAAAAAAAAATCCGCCTCAAAACTTAATGGCTTAAAACAACAACAATAACAATTTATTCTGATAGTTACTCTTCAAATTGTGCAAAATTTGTCAGGGATGACTCATTTTTGTTCCATGTGGCATATGCTGGAGCAGCTAGTCTGGGAACTGGATACTCTACTTTCAAGCGATTTCACTCACACAAATGGCAATTTAGTGTTGAGTGTTGGCTAGGATTTTAGGCAGTGCTGTGGTCTGTAAGTCCACTGTGACCTCTCCACAGGCTGCTTGTGCTTCCTCACAGCATGGTGGCTGAGTTCCAAGAATAAGAACTCAGGAGAATAGGCACAAAAGTGTAATTTTCTGACCTAGCTTTAAAAATCACATAACATTACTTTTGCTATTCTTTATTGATCAAGGCAGTTACAAGGGCCTTCTCAGTTTCATTAAGCGAGGATATAAACCACAATACAATATTGAAATATGCAAAGACCTGGAGTTAGTATACCAAAAGTACTTCTCCAGAAGTACACTTAGTACTTCTCAAGCTAAAAGAATTGAAATAAAAAATCAAGCTTCAACTTGCAATATTGAAGGGTTCTGTGGGAAAATTACTGGATGATGCTGGAAACAATGAAAGAAGATGGAGGGAATACACAGATTCACTGTACCATATGATCAAGAACTGATGGTATTGAAGGAAGAAGTCCAAACAGCACTAAAGGTATTGGTGAAAAACTTGGCTCCAGGAATTGACAAAATATGAATTGAAATGTTTCAACAAACTGATGTAGCACTAGAAGTACTCATGTTTATGTCAAGAAATATGAAAGACAGCTACCTGATCAGCCAATCAGAATATATCCATGTTTGTGCCTATTCCAAAGAGAGGTGACCCAAAAGAAATGTGAAAATCATAGAACAATATTATTAATATCACATGTAAATAAAATTTGGTTGAAGATAATTCCAGAATATAATTACAACAGTAAATTGATAGTGAGCTGCCAGAAATTCAAACTGGATACGAAAATGATGTGGAACAAAGGATATCATTGCTGACATCAGGTAGGTATTGGCTGAAAGCAGAAAATACCAAAGAGATTTTTACTTGCGCTTTGTTGACTATGCAGAGGTTTAGACTGTGTAGATTATAACAAACTATGGATGACATTGGGAAGAATGGTTGCTAAGAACACTATATTGTGCTCATGAGAAATCAGAACAAAGACCAAGAGGCAGTTGTTCCAACAAACCAAGAGGATGCTGAATGGTTTAAAGTCAAGAAAGATACTTGGCAGGGTTATGTCTTTTACCATATTTTTCAATCTGTATGATGAATAAATAGGCTAAGGAGTTGGAATATATGAAGATCATAGCATCAGGATTAGAGAAAGATTCATTAACAGCCTTCTGTATGTTGTTTAGAAACAATGTAGCTTCATGGAAGTGAAGAGAATTTGAAATACTCATGAAGATCAGACTACAGTCTTCAGTATGGATTTCACATCAATGTAAAGAAAGAAAATCCTAACTGGATGAGTAGCATCATGATAAATGAGGAAAAGATTAAGGCTCTCAAAGACTGAATTTTGTTTTGGTCCTCAATCAAGGCTTGTGGAAGCAGCAATCAAGAAATCAAACAAGAGGAGGCGGCAAGATGGCGGACTATGCAGAAAGGCTGTACAGTCACTCTACAGCAAAAATATAGAAAACCAATTGAAACAAACATAAAGACAGTCCTGGAACTCTGAGCTTTAGATGATGGGATAAAAAATGGATTAAATGCTTAGTAGGAGAGAGAGCTGAGATGACAAAACAAAACAAAAATGAGAGACTGATGACCTGTGCCCAGCCCTCAGACTAGTGTAGCCAGCTTGAAATTGTGTAAGAGGCTTTAGAAATGAAAACATACTGGCACTACAGAAACATACATATCTGAGGCACACAAAGATTAAGGTATGATTTTTTTTTCTTGTTTTCTATACACCCCTGATGCCCAGAGATGAGGCCAGCCCCTATCTGCATACACCCCCCGGGGAAACTCCCATTCTCCTGGTGATTGGAGCTGCACAGAGGTGAGCACCATGATTGTGGACTCCATTAAAATAGAGGGGAGATATCCTCAATGAACCCATTTGGGCAGACCCTACCACAAATCTACTGTCAGTAGCCAGTACTGGACTAGCTCTCACTAAGGGACACAGCTGAATGGATGTGTGGGGGACAACAACAGCAAAAAAAAAAAGAGAGAGACTGGAAATATGTGCACACTCTGGCCAGTTGTGGTGTGGTCATCTTCAACTTTTACAAATGACTTTGAAGAAGAGAATTGTAGATGGCACAGATGCATACTGCTTATTTGTGTAGAGAAAGGGGCAAAAGTTTTTGTTTTGTTTTGTTTTGCTGTACAGCACATTACCCTGATGACCAGAGGTATCGTCTATTCCCATCTCTATACATTCCTAAGAAAGCTCCTGTTCTCCAGGCTGTTGAAGTTGCATCAAAGTATGCTGAGAGTTTGCAGCACCAACCCTGGCACCTGAAATCAGCTATGGCATATTCTAGACCTTGAGAGCCAGTTCTGGTCAGTCCTTAACTAGCGGGGCCTTTTACCCTTGGCTCCCCTTTGGGACAGAAATACCATGATCCCTCAGGTGCTTTGGGGTCTGCATGAATGATTTATGGATTCATTGACCAGAACAGACAACACCTAGCCCTATAGGAACTACATCTAGAGTTGAGTGTTACTATCGCCTCCCTTACCCAGCCATAACATCAGGTCCTTAGGAGTGTCTTTAGTTTCAAGTTAGAAGGTTTTCTCAGGTTTTCCTCTAATCACTTTACAACCAATAAATCTGGTCTTTTCTTCTTCTTTGAATTTTGTTCTTTTTCTCTATTTCTAACTTATTTTAACTGGGGCATTTTATTATGGTCTTGGTTTGAGTGGCTGGTAGTTGTAGCTGGTCACCATCTAGAACTTTTGGTCTCAGGTTAGAGGAGGCTGTGGTTCAAGTGGGCCATTAGGTCCTTGAGATCTTGGTTTTCTCTATTTTCTGTGGTCCAAGTGGAAAGAGTGTACTTAATTTTCTTGCCATTTATTGTACTTGAGGTTTATTTAGACTCATTACTAAAAATTCATATTTTTTTTTACCAAAATTCTTCAGTATTTTCTCACTTTTTCTATTCTTTCTTCCCTCTCTGTTGAAGACTAATTCCCCATATGCTAGTACTTTTTACATTGTTTCATATAACCCAGAGTTTCTTTTTATATTTTCATTCCTTTATTATTTTCTTTTCAGATTGGATAATTCTCTTATTCTGTTTTCAATTTCACTGACTCCATTTCATTTTCATTTCACTTTTATAACTATTCATTGATTTTCTTAAAAAATAGATATTTTACTTAAAAATATCAACATTTCTATTTGTTTCTGTGTACTTTCTATTTTTTCTGATAACATTTCATACCTTTTCATTTGTTTTGAGAATCTTTTATTGCGTTTGCCAAAGGTGTAATAGTTGCCTTCTTTACTATAAGACTAATTTGTGCAATTTGCAATGTGATTCTCAGCTTGATTTAAAGTTTATTTTCCTTATTTCCCCCTTCTGTTTGCTTCCTTCTTGTATATAGTTAATATATGCCACCCCTTTGTTCCTCAGCACCACATTTAACAGTGACATTTTAGCACTCTTTGCCTGTGGCAGTATTGTGGAAAATGTAGATTTTGTCATTGAAACTGTAGACCATTTGTTTCAATCCCTGTTCTTTTTCCTGTGTTCTCTTGTACTTTGAAAAGCATGATCTCCTATACTCTTTCTTCATGGTTAGGGATTTCCTCTCCAGCCCTTGATTTCAGGCACTAGACCTTACTCTCCTAGATTATAGAGAACACTCATGCATGTTACTCACCTGTTTGTCTCGCTGATTTTTTTTCCTCTCCCACATCTGTTCAGCTTCTTCTAGTTAGCCCTTCTCCTAATCAAGGGCTGGCTAGGGCCAGCTCTGCATGTTTAGAACAGAACTCACCTGAATCCAGACACTGGGGTTAGTGTATAGCACTGGGGCTAGTGTCAATAATTCCCAAATTACTTTTAATGGGACTCAGAATTGTGTGACTCAACATATGTGACTCTGACCACTGGGAGACCGGGAACTTTGCTGGGATGTACATTGGTAGGGACCAGCCATGTTTCTGATTGCTAGAGGAGTGTGGGGAATGAGAAAAACATCACACTTTTATCTCCTTAAGTTAAAGCAGGGATCCTCATTCCAAGCTCTGAGCTTTTCTTCCTATAGTCCCATGGTGCTCAGAAATGTATGCACAAGTTATCAACGTTGAAAAACTCCCTACCTTCAAGCAGGAATGAACTAGGAGACAGAGACAGCTGCTGGGAGGAATCATCTGGTGTTTCCTAAAAAGACAGATATTAACAAATATCATCATTACCAAGGTTCATGTCTGAATTAGAAACCTTTTTAAACATTCTGCCATGGATCTGAGTGAAAGAACTCATTCCACAATTGTGTCACATATGATTACTCACCTTTACATACACCAGAACTCTCAGAGCTCCAGAAATAGTGTTTTCTCTTTGGAGGTAGTAGAGCATCCTAATAAGAAGAGAAATAAGAAGAAAATAAAATATCAATTTGAAACTGTATAATAAATCTGATTCAACTGTTAGTTGAAAATTGTCACTCAGTTTAATGGAAAAAAATCCTTGTGGTTTGTGTATCTGTAGGAAAACAGTGCTATAAAACCTGACTTCTGGGACCTTTGGCCTGATAAAATTTTCTCCAGTGATGCGGTGGTTAAAGAATTCCACTGTTAACTGGAAAGTTGGCAGTTTGAATTTATGAGCCACTTCACAAGAGAAAGATGTAACAGTCTCCTTCTGTAACCCTATGAGACAAATGTACTCTATCCTATAATGTTACTATGAATCAGAATAGTCAAAGGCAACAGGTATATTTTAAGGGTTACCAGATTCACCTACCCATTTTATAATTTAAGTCTGTAGAGATAAAATTAGCCAGAAAATTGTTGGCTGAAACAGAGGTTTCTGTTGTTTTTTGTTTGTTTTTGTTTATCTTTCTAATATTTTTATTGTGAATTGAGTGATAGTTTACATGGGGGAACATCAGTTCATTTCATTGCAATGATTACAATCCCTTGCATGCTGCATCATTCAACAGCATAGATGCACACCAAAACACTCAAGAATATGCAATTAAACAAACAGCCAGAGGGCACACCCTTTCCCTGGCTGTCAGTACACATTCCCTCTCCCTCCATGAGTCTAGAATCCTCAGCTGCTCTTTCTCTACATGTTATCATCTCTGCCTCCATTTCTGGTATCGGCCTTCTCTGGGTAGGGTCCACTCCTGCTCTTCTCCTTTTTTGGCCCCAGGGTCCTCCACTCCAGGACTGTAAGTTTGACCATTCAACCCTTTTTGCTACAAAATTTCTACCTTTATGGTTTCAACAATCGCAACTGGTCATGCTAACAGTTACTCACTATTGAATCATGAGAGTCTTGTCTCCATCTCTTTTCACCAGACTTGTCTAGACAGAATGAAAACCACTCAATGGAGAGTCTACCTTCCCCCACATACTCTGTATCTAAACTCCCTCTTGAAAACTTGTAAGCCAGTCACTTCATGCCTTTACAACTCCCCCCGATCCCATTTTAAGTAACCAGTGTCTAAGTTGCCCATCCCTATCAACCTTGTATAAAGAGGGGATGGGAATGATCCTTGCTGTAAGGATTCTTTCCCACTTGGTTGACATTTTAAGCTACTACATCCATAATACATCCATAAGTATAGGTCAAGTTCATCAGATTGTAGCAATTTATACTTGTTTTCTTTAAAGAAAAAAAAATTTTTTTTTTTCTTTTCCTATTTTCCTTTCTTCCTCTCGTTGGGTTCTGAACATCCAGCCATTGGAGCTAAGTCCAATGGGCACTATCTACAAGTTTGGGCATATCCCCATACTTTATATCACTGGATGCTTTACTCCCAGCTCTAGACCTCCGTGGCCATGTCCTTATCCATTGGCTAAGGAGTCCCCAGGTCTCACTGTTCTTTGGGCCAATCACCTCTCACCATACTCCAGGTCAATGGGGATCTATTTAACTTGGTCAGACTCAGCCCACCTCTTCATTGCTGTTTTTTCCCTACTTCTCTCATTAGACCATCATGGTTGTCAGCAAACTTGTATGCCTGCTGTATATTCCATTTGAGTTTCAGTCCTGGGAGGGGATTTGTCCTGAGGGGACTTGATTACTTGCCTTGATAGCTCCCTGGTGAACAACTTGCTTATTTTTGTAGTAGCCAATAAGACTGCTGTTTTTGTTTTGGGTTTTCCCTGATCTTTCTTTAAAAAAATATCTTCTGTTCCTCTTGCTTCTCCAGGCTTGTCTGCTTATCTTTTCAAGTGGGAATTTCCCATCTCAGAAGATTCTGGATGGGGAACAGGATTCCACTTAAGGTCACAAAGGCTCTTTCACTGGGCAAGTTCTAGCACCCCTTCTAGGTATTTCAATTAGCTATAGGCTGAAGGCAGGCATACAAGATTTCTGGAATCATGTTTCCTGATATTCATTTCGATCCCACTCAAGTGTCTATTTTACAATAATAGGCAAGGGAAACAAATATTCATAAGACAGTCAAGCATCTTAAAAATTTTTCCCCTCTTTTACCCATTCAGACTATGCCTCAATCCCTGTAACACAGAGCTCTGTTGTTCTAAGGTTGAGCATACATCACTATTTACCTCTGTCCCATTTTGCCCATGCAAATCTACCTAAGTGTTCTCCTATTTAGCTTGTTCTTCTGTTCCCCTCCCCCTTCTTGTGTATTGACCACCCCAAAACCCGAACTGTTATGTGTATGCCCTACTAAAATAGATATTTTAATTGGAATGTGAAATTAGGTCATTTTCCTTCTTTTAATTACTTTAAAACCTGAAAAACTACAGAAAAATGTTTTTGGTCCCCCTAGTCCTGGTGTGGCACCATAAAATAGGCACTTGACCTTAAGGTTGGTTTGAAACTCAAGTCAGCAGTTCAAACACACCAGCTGCTCCTTGGAAACCCTTTATAGGAAATGACTTGACAGCTTTAACAACAACAGCCATAGAAAGGACTCTTGGTGTATAGGATAAGCACCAGACTGCCAGGTTGGTTTGAACAGCAAAGTGACAGTTCAAACCCACCAGCTTCTCCTCAGAAACTCTATACAGGATCTCTATGAGTTGGTACCTAATTGATGGCACTTAACATCAACAGGCATAGAAAACACACTGAAGACATTAGATTTTCTTCATGCCTCAGCAGGATTGCCTTAATGCACTCAGATCTTCGTGTGACTTATTCAATGTCCATGTGACCCCTATCGCCTGTAATCCTAAATTCCAAATGAATTGCTGTATACTCAGATAGCTATTTTTACTTGCAAAATGTGTACTGGAAGATGATTTGTTAAGTGGGTTGCACACTTAGCCAGCTACTCTCACCACTAGCAGATGGCTTAAGCATGTATTCAGTCAACTAAATGTCGGAACACAGCTATAGGGAGGGGGCATTTCCCCTGTTTCTTCTAAGATTAACTTATGTAGCAGTTGACCCATATGAATAGGCCAAGCTGAGAGTGTTTGAAGGATCAAGTCAGTGTCTGTCTAATGCTTTGAAGATAAAGGTAAAGATAATGAGTAAATTCCTGTTATTATAAGTGATCTAATAATTACTGCAATGATTATCTTCATCTAACTATAGAATAAAAATAGAGATGTTCAAGTACATTGAATTTCATAAACTATTGTACATTCTATACCTGCCGTCAGGTTCATAATTCATGTTAACTAACTTTGAGAAGCAAAGAAACTCTCCTCACTCACCATATCACCTGTCTTAAACCTTGCAGCCAAGTATTATACCACCAAACATTCTAGAGGCTGCTGAAGGATAGAGGGAAGTCCAGCTCCTAGTTTTTCAGTGTTTGTTGAAAACTTTGTCAGATATTGAGTAAGTATCACCAATTGACCAACAGATATCTTTATGCTCAACTAACAGGTGGTTATGACATCATTAGACATAGGCAAATAAAGAATGAAAGCAAATTGGTAGCCACATTTCACAGTTTCTAATTGTAAGCACCAGGAAATCAAACATACCTTCAAAAAATTCTGAAATGCAGTCTTTGATCCTGGCTTTCTTCAAGGTCCCAAACAAGTTCTATCTAATGCTCTTTCATGATTTTTTTCTAGCTAAAGTAACTATCGACATGTCTTGGCTATGCTTGGATTACAGAGTGAAATGCAATTCTTTCTTAGACTCATAAATCGGTGCTCAACTACATCTGGGACACTGCCACATCCAAGACAGCATGAGAGAGTGATGGAAGGATTCCTGGACTTTGAACAGGAATCTTAGCGACCATGATATGGGAACAAGTGATCGAATTACCAAAAGACTTGTTGCTCTGCATTCAACTTAGTTTCCAAATCCTAGAAATGGAATACCTTAATGTTTAAGTATTAAAGAGAGAATTGTGGTGGGGAAAAAGAGACCCTCCCTCAATAACTGTTGAAAACTTGATGCTATACAGATAGGTCAAAAGAGTTTTAAAAGTTCCTTACTTAATGGAATAGAATTTTTTATATTCAGGTTTATGTACTTAATCAAGTATTCCTTCAGTGGATCTCTTCAGTTCCAAATAGAGAAGAATACAGAACAGGTGTCTTATCTCTGATGTGGCAGGAAAAAGTTTGATATATATCACCGTCATCTGAAAAGTGCCTTCCTTCGTCTACTTTCAACCTTCATGGGGCAACTGTTCTATATGATTGCTCTATATGCCATGATTCAAGGATCTCTATGGTTGCTGTTAAAAGGTCACCACGAAACAATCAATTGATCAATGAGCTCTCAAAATTGAGTGACCGAGACGGTCTTCAGTGTATATGTGTGGGGGGAAATGACTTATCAAAAGCACTGAAGTTTTGGTCAAGGGCCCAGAAATAAAATTCTTATCTGTGTATCCTTGGGCACATCACAAAGGATGAAAACAGAAACAATCCCTCTGATCATAGTTTATACAGTTAGCATAATGATAGAATGAAACATTATAGTCTATGATTTTTGCTTTTGGAGTATTGTTTTAAAAAATAGTTTTATATGCATAGTTTTATAAGCATAGCTATCTGTATTTGTTAGAAGTTTTGATTTTATGTGTGTGTGCATATGTGTTTTCTTCTTTTTGGCATTTGAACTTATTTTTGTGCTGTTTAAACAAGGTGCATCATTTCTTTCCCTTTATAAATAACCTATTTTAATATCTTTCTTAAAAGACACTGTCTTTCCCGTGTGTAATATGATTTCTGTTGTAAGGCAAGTCTCTATTAATGTGCAAGTTTGTATATGGACTCTATATTTGGTTCATTTTCAACTTGAAATCAGTGAATTTGTGAATGTGTGCTTTTTTTGTTGTTATTTTATTTTTGCTTGTTGTTAAGTTTCTGAGGAGCAGCTAGTGGGCTTAAACCGCCAACCTTATGGTTCACAGTCCAGTGTTTATCCTACAGCACCACACCAGATGTTTGCTTGTTTGTTATATAAATAAGTCACTTTAAAAAAAATCATAAATTACTGTAACTTTAAACTAAGCCTTAATATTTGTTAGTTATTCCCCCTCCACCTCATCTTCCTCTTCATCTTCCTTCCTCTCTAAAGATTCTTAGCTCTTGTTGTTGTTGTTGTTGTTGTTAAGTACCGTGGAGTTGGTTCTGACTCATAGTGAAGCTGCACAAGGTTTCCAAGGCTGCACATCTTTATGGGAGCAGAAAGCCTCTTTTTTCTCCCGTGGAATAGCTGGTAGTTTCAAACTGCAGACCTTGAGGTTAGCAGCCTGATTTGTAAGCACTAAGCTACCAGAGCTCCTTGTTGTTGTTAAGTACTGTGAAGTCGGTTCTGAATCATCAGGACCCTGCACAGGGTTTTTGAGGCTGTAAATCTTTACAGGAGCAGAACGCCTTATCTTTCTCCCACGGAACAGCTGGTAGTTTCGAACTGCTGACCTTGTGGTTGGCAGCCCGACTAGTAACCATGCTACCAGAGCATGTTAGATTTTTATAATCCCTAAACATTTTTAGAATTGGTTTGGTAGGTCTCACACCATAAAAGTTTTGTTGGAGTTTTTTATAAGTCACCTTTGATTCATAGATTAATTTGAGGGTGGACCAAAATTTTTACAAACGGATACTTTTCCAGAAGGAAATATTGTATATTCATATATATTTATTCATCTTCTTTAATGTACTTTAATTAAAATTTTAATATTTCTTTGAAAATACCCTGCACAGCCTTTATAAGAATAATTTCAAATATCTTTAAATATCAAAATTTAATTGGTAACTATTGGTTGATGGAAAGAATGTTCATTTATAATTAGTCATTTTGTGTTCATTAAGTGTGTTTATGTAAATCAAAATTCCATCACAAAGAAATTGGAACACTCAAACTAGGATAAATTAATAATATAACCAAAGGAACTACTTACAGAGGTGGTAGCAGGGTATATGAAAAATTATAAGGGATAATGCATTGTCTCAGGGCTAGTATTTTAAGCTTCCAATATAATTTCTATGCTTGAAGGGGCCAGAGTGGAAAACAGTTCCTGAAATTCAGAGGCAGGAGGTTTCATTGTCAAAAGAGCATCTTAAGATCGATCCTGAAGTACAGTACTGTATGTGATAGGGCAATATCCATGTGTTTACAAGGAAGATCATTTAATACCACCATTATTCAAATTTTTGTACCAATCACTAAAGCCAATGATGAAGAAATGAAAGAATTCTACCAATTCCTTCAGTCCTAAATTGATCAATCATGTAATCAATTGCAGGTTGATAATTACAAGTCTCTGGAACTAGGAAAGTTGAAAACAAAGAGGAGACATTGGTAGTTGGAAAATATGGTCTTGATGATATAAACAGCTGGAGATTATATAATAGAATTTCAAAAGACTAATGACTTATTTATTGGAAATGCATTTTTTCAATAACATAAATATGGACTATGCATGTAGAGCTCACCAGATGGAATATAGAGAAATTAAACTGACGGCATCTGTGAAAAGATGGAGAAACTTGATACCATCAGACAAAAGGCCAGGTACCAACACTGGGCAGATCAGTTGTTCTTCTACAAGTTCAGGATGAAGCTTAAAAATCAAAACAAGCCCATGAGAGTAAACTTGAAAACCCCACCTGAATTTAGAGACCATCTCAAGAACAGATTTCATGCATTAGACACTAATGACCAGAAGAGTTGTGAGATAACATCAAGAGTTGCGAGACAACATCAAGAAAAAAATAAAGACAAAAACAGATTTCAAAAGATAATCTGAAGCTTGTTCTTGAATACAGAGAAGCTAATGTGACAGGAAGAAATGATTATGTAAACAAGCTGAACAGAAAATTTCAAGGGACGGTTTGAGAAGACAAAGTACATGTGCAACATGTGATATGTTCTTTTTGCTGATGAATGTGATGCCATTCCTCTTCAATTTGTCATTTCTGGCACAGTAAACTATGTGAGTGTCAGATTCAAAATGGCCAATTCCAGTCCATTTCAGCTCATTAATGGCTAGGATATTGATGTTCATGCGTTCCTTTTAACATTTTAATTTTCCTAGATTCATACTTCGTACATTCTATGTTCCAATTTATTAACAGATTCTTAATAGTTGTTTTTCATCACTTTAGTTGTGTCCCATCATCAAATGCAGGTCCCATTGGCTTTACTTGATTCATGTCATTACGGTCAACTCTATGTTGAGGAGGCATCTCTTCCCCACTTGCATTTGGTGTGCTTCTAATACAAGAGGTTCACCTTCTGGCACTATATCTGACAATATTCTGGTGCTCTTCATCATCAAGTCAACTTTGAAGTCCAGTGCATTAACCCACGGTGCCACACCAGGACTCCATAAATACATATATATGAATTTAAGTTTTCTTTTGAGACCTAGATGCTAGATGTTCAATAGAGACAGTCATATAACTAAAATGATAATTCATATGTATATGTGTGATATGAATGTAGGTATTTTCATTGTCATTTAGTTATAAATATTCAAATTTCTGTTATGATGGTTACTCAACAGTATTATGTTTTTACATACTCCTTTCTAGCTTCTATTTGATATTTCCTCCCTTTATCCCTTTGTTATTGTTGTTGTTGTTGTTAAGTGCTGTCGAGTCGGTTTCGACCCATAGCGACCCTGTACAGGGTTTCCAAGGGTATAAATCTTTACGGGAGTAGAAAGCCTTTAGTTGTGGAAAATTATACCTTTTCTTTCCATTAGTGGTTGTTGTTGTTGTGGAGTCAATTTCTACCCATAGGGGCCCTGTACAGGGCTTCCGAGGAGCTGCTGGTGAGCTTGAACCACTCACCTTGTGGTTCAAACAGACTTTGCAGTCCAGTCTTCTAACCCACAGCACCACACCAGGACTATTCATGGTTACTCTAAAATATGTACCTTTTGCACTTCAATTGACATAGTTTAAAGGTAATTAAAACAGTCAGTATCTTTCTTTTTCTTTTAGACATCTTTCTTATTGCAATTTAGTAAATTTAATCTACTTAATTTTTGTAACTTCAAAAAGATATTACTATTATTAGTATTGTTAATGTTGTTGTTAAGTGTCATCGAGTTGGTTCTGACCCATAGCAACCCTGTATAGGGGCCTTCCAAGGAGTGGCTGGTGAGATTGAACCACCAACCTTGCACTTCAAAATGAATTTACAGTTCAGTGCATTAACTCACAGGGCCACAATCATTACTGCTAATTTACATTTATCAAAACATTTTCTTATTTCTTGCTTTACTGTTGTTTTTATACCAGATGTTTTGAATATACCATACCGAGTAAAGTTACAAGGTTTATTGCTGTCTGAGTGTGAAGCATTTCCTACTAGTACTTGAATTTCATTTAAAATCAGTTTATCACGCAAGAGACATTGTAGCAACTTAACTTACAAGACAAACTGTATTGTCTTACATCTGCTCAATCAGTGTCAAACCTCAATAATTCCACATAACTAGGCAAAGGTCAATCTGAAATAGATTCCATTTGGGAAAGAAATAGCATTATATTGCCTTTCAACTATTTCCTATGCACCTCCATTTTTATCCCACATGGTGGCATCAAAAATAACAGAAGCTTCAGAATTTAACTCAATTATGAAGAATAAGGTGTAAGTAATATGCACTTTGTATAAATATGGTGGTTCTAAATCATCTGAATCATTTCTGGTTTTTTTCTTTTTTCTTTCAACTCTGACCATAGACATTGGGGTACTTCACTTTTCAAGATCAAATGTAATATATGGTATAAACTGGTTAAAAACTTGAGGTTTTATTATTCTTAACATTAACTTAACACATCAGCAATGTTTCATCTTTCTTCTGATTTTTGTTATTGTCTTCTTTAGAAACCAGTGTTTTCATCATACGTTAGGCCATACTTTTGACATACTGTGTTGTGGTATATTATACCATCTAATCTGAGCAAAGAATCCTGTTATGCTACTGTGGGTTAATACGTTGGACTGCAAGGTTGGTTTGAACTTCATGCTCACCAGCTGCTCCTTGAAAACCCTGTACAGGGTTGCTATGAGTTGGAACCAACTAGACAGCACATAACAATAACAATCTGAGAAAAGAGACTTGGTATGGTGCTATAGGATAAGCACTAGACTGCTAACTGTAAGGTTGGAAGTTCAAACCCACCAGCCATTCCTTGACAATCCTATGCAAGGTCACTATGAGCAGCAAATGACTTAACATCAACTGACAACAACAAAAAAGTACAAAAAAGAAATGTTTTAAAGTTTGCTTTTTACATTAGGTTCTACTGATACACAAATATCTGAAAATAGCATAAGTTTAATGTTAGCATAAACATACTTTGTTTACCTGGAGATGAGACAGAGAAGAAGAAGGGCTGCTTTGTCCAAAGTGTGGTGAGGAGAGAGGGGTGGCGCTTCCCTGACCGGACAGGACAGTTATTTGGCTGTTACATAGCCTCCATTTTGCTTTTGGAGGACTCTTTGTCTCTCTATATTACACAAGAAGAGTCAGAAACCACTTCCAAAAAGCCAAGCTGCAATCACACCTTACAAAATACCAAAACCCAGGCAAGAACCAAAACCAGCAGACATATACCAGGGAAACAGACAACACCTGTGAAAGTCACTCTGAGTTAAGCAATAAGAAGAGGGAAAAGAGAAGACAACACCCTGATCACATCTCCCTGGAAACAATCATATAGTATAAAAAAGCACCAAAATACATACTCACTTAAGTATTAGGGCCACAGATAAACAGCAAACATGCCCAAGCAGCAAAAACAG